>NC_083590.1:13297655-13452655 GCF_027579695.1 Neoarius graeffei
AGTCATCATTCAGGATGGACTTTTAAAGATGAACAGGATTTTGGCGAAATCCTCATGACTCACCTCCGAGTCAGGTTTCTGCTTCTTGGCCACCACTCCAGTCTTGAGTGCCAGCTTGGCGCCTCCTCTGCGCTTGCCCACCTGGGTTGGGAGGAGAAGACTGAAACCGTTACACGGGCCGACCAGGACACGCCTGTCCTTCAGCAGCATACAGTAGGCGCCATTCACCCGCCCGTCTCAAAAACACCACCATCTTCATGGCAGCAGGGCTCATGGAGCTTAACATCATCATCATCATCTCACACAATCATCCTATCAAGCTCAAGAGGTCTAGATCACACTGCCTGAGATGAAACCTGGAGGAAATCTTACTAAAACTAACAGCTCTCCATCTCCAAAACTCTACTAGGAGATAAAGGATAAAGTTGTGTCTCGCATCACCTTACACATCACCTAGCACTACAGAATTTGATTTAACAAGCTGGTATCATCTCAAAAGCTGCTACGATAAGGTGTGGAAGTTTAGATGTAGATGATTCATGACACACACACTAGCTATGACACCTGATCTGATCTGGCTCGAGTGTGTGTGTCTGAAATGAGACACACTGCTATAAACCCCCTTACAAAGCTGGCCACGCTAACGGGCTTCTTGTCCTCAGTCGCCTGCCCGTTGCCCGCCTCCTCCAGCTCCTTTCTCCGCCGCTCCTCCTCCATCTTCTTCTTGAACAGCTCCATGAAGCTGCCGTCGTTGGCGAAGGCGTTTCCTCCTCCTCCTCCGGCGGCGCTGCTGCTACAGCTGCCCGCTTTGGCCGCTTCGGAGCCGGGGCTGGCGGGGGAAGAGGGCCCGCTGCTCGACTCGCTGCCGCTGCTGCTCTCCCTGCTGCTCACTTTCTCCTCCATGCTGCACTTTTGAGTCTTTTTCTGCTTTTCCCAAAGCGTCTGTTATTATTACTACTACTATCACTACTCGCCGGTTATTTCTTGAATGTCTTTATCAGGTTTAACAAACACACACAAAAAAACCCCGAAGTCGGCGTCCAAAAAATGTTCAAAAATCCCAAAACTGATTGTTTTTACAAATTTCAACTCCCTAAACCTCTCAAACAACTAAACTACACCAAAAACACAACTTAACTGCTAAATTATTCGCACAACGTTTTAAATCCTAGACGGAAATTTCCAGAAAACTTTGTTTTCGCTTCATTGTCGCTCAGCCGCCATTTTGGATTTTTCCCCCTACTTCTTCTTCTCTTTCTGCTTGTTGTTCATTCAGACGCGCCTCAGCGCCACCAACAGGCCATGAGGGTACACTGCAGTGGGTTATAAAATCAGTGAAATTCATTTCCCTCTGAAATGTCGTCATTGTGATACACTAATTTTGTGTTTTCCATGAAAAGTCACACTTTTATTTACCACCATAAGTTGTAAAATGAATAGAAAATATAGTCAAGACATTTTTCTGGCCATTTTGAGCATTTACTCGACCCCACAAATGTGATGCTCCAGAAACTCAATCTGCTCAAAGGAAGGTCAGTTTTATAGCTTCTCTAAAGAGCTCAACTGTTTTCAGCTGTGCTAACATGATTGTACAAGGGTTTTCTAATCATCCATTAGCCTTCTGAGGCAATGAGCAAACACATTGTACCATTAGAACACTGGAGTGAGAGTTGCTGGAAATGGGCCTCTATACACCTATGGAGATATTGCACCAAAAACCAGACATTTGCAGCTAGAATAGTCATTTACCACATTAGCAATGTATAGAGTGTATTTCTGATTAGTTTAAAGTGATCTTCATTGAAAAGAACAGTGCTTTTCTTTCAAAAATAAGGACATTTCAAAGTGACCCCAAACTTTTGAACGGTAGTGTATATCGTTAGCCTAATAGCATAATTGCATAAGTCATATTTGAATGTGAAAAAACACAATTTTTATCAAGCACATTGGTATTTTTTATTGATTTTGTAACAGTAAGTTCAACAAGATGTGTGAACAAGTTTGCAAAAAAAAAAAAGACACATCATCGATTGCATAACAAACTAGAAAAGCACTCAGAGAACGTAGACCTCCGCCAAGAATCCTTTTAAAAATCTGGGATCCAGAAGGTGATCCAGATCACCGCCAAAATTTAACGGATTGTTACTTGTGCCCAGTCACACCTCTGGAAAAAATTTCAGAGCAATCCGTTGATAACTTTTTCCGTAATGTTGCTAACAGACAAACCAACAAACAAACAAACCAAAGCTACCGAAAACATAACCTCCTTGGCGGAGGTAATAAAAGTGACTTAGGCAGAATGTGCCATGAGTTAGACAATTTTTCTCTTACATATAAATACAGGGTCACAGGCAAGCTAGAGCCAATCCCAGCTGACTATGGGCGAAAGGCGGGGTGCACCCTGGACAAGTCGCCAGGTCATCACAGGGCTGACACATAGACACAGACAACCATTCACACTCGCATTCACACCTACGGTCAATTTAGAGTCACCAGTTAACCTAACCTGCATGTCTTTGGACTGTGGGGGAAACCGGAGTACCCGGAGGAAACCCATGCAGACACGGGGAGAACATGCAAACTCTGCACAGAAAGGCCCTCGCCGGCCACGGGGCTCAAACCCGGACCTTCTTGCTGTGAGGCAACAGCGCTAATCACTACATCACCGTGCTGCCGCATTGTTTTACTTGTTTAACCTTAACCAAAGTCCTACTCAGGTGCTGTGTGAACTTGTTTTCACACTGTCTATTGATGAGGGAGGGTGGACCACTCTTGGTAGTACTGATTTCATTGCCTGCAAGTCATTGAATTTCCTGAGAGTAATTGGCAATTGGGCAGGAAAGAGTGGGACCCAGTGGAGCGGTTCTTCGGGGATGCTGAGTCGCTGAGGTAGGTCCTCCCAGTCAGACACAAAATCCAACTTGTGCTGGATTCGACCATCTGCCAAGTACTGGAGAGCCCGAAGGTCATGGACTGTGGGGTCGCCAACTTTTCTGCCTGGTCGAATGTTGGTGACATTGGCCACAGATAACTTCATGCAGTCATTGCGGTATAGCTGGGTCACCTTGTATAGGGATGGATGCAAACATTCAGTATCAAAGATGACAATGTAATCACGTGGAGTGTGAATATCTTTGATGGTACGCTGTTCAATGAGGCTATGCATGGAGTCACACTCCATTTGTGCGTCAAAAATGCCTAAGTCAAAGAGATGACTAAGGCAGATAGTGATTTTGGACTCTAAAATGCGTTCTGATAGGCTGAGGACATAGGCAATAAGGCAGGGTGATGCAGCAGTGGTAGGAGAGTAAAGTTAGGCAGATATCACAATTTAGCCAAAAAATGACTTAGGCAATTATGCTATTAGGCTAACGATATGCTTATTTCTGTAATATCTAAAAAAGAAACAGGCCATTGTGTGGCTGGGAAGTTATTTAATTTGAGGGGATTCAAGCAAATAACGTGCATGAAATCCCTCGCTTCTTCGCGCAGACAGAGGAAGTCCATGTGTGTGCGCACGCACAGGTTTATCTTCTTCTTTTGGGTTTTCCAGCAGCTGGCATCCACAGTGTCGCATTACTGTCATCTACAGGTTTACCTTTGAGCGTGCACTGACAGTTCCGTCATTCTGTCGCTGTGGCAGCGGGGGCGTGGTCAAGCGCCGGTCTGTGACAGGAGGGTGGAGTCAGGGAAGGTAAGTGACAGAATCACTTCACCTGAGAGCAATTAACCTGTGTTTGTGTGTCTTCCCAGCAACCACGCCCTATATAAGGAGAGGGAGAGCAGAGGAAGTGAGCTCTCTCCTGCACCAGACGACTTGTGTGTGTGTGTGTCTGGGAGTGTGTGTTTAAACCTGAAAAGGAACACAATAAAGAGTTTTTGTGAACTCAGTTCTGTCCTGCCGTACTTCTGTGCTCCACCCACCTGCTCTGACCTCTACAGTGGTGCCGAAACCTGGGAACTGGAGCACAGCAGCCTCTCAGCCCCATGGAGTCCTCCCCGTTTGCTGAACTGGTCCACGCCCTTGCCACGGCCCAGCAAAGCCAGCACCAGGCGCTACTCACCCTCCGAAAGGAGCAAGAAGAGCGGTTCGAGGCCCTGGTGTTGGCCCAACAAGAAGATCGACAGGCGTTCCGGCATCTCCTCGCATCGGCGGGGTCCACCAGCGCTCCTGCCGCGGGCCCGTCTCCCCTCACTGTCACCAAGATGGGCCCGCAGGATGACCCTGAGGCGTTCATCACGCTCTTTGAGCAAGTCGCCGAAGCCTCGGGGTGGCCGATGGAGCAGCGCGCGGCGCGCCTCCTCCCCCTGCTCATGGGAGAAGCACAGCTGGCCGCGCTACAGCTCCCCGCCGACCGCCAGCTGGCCTACGCGGACCTCCGCCGGGCCGTCCTCCAGCGCGTGGGGCGCACTCCAGAACAGCAGCGTCAGCGCTTCCGCGCGCTACGCTTGGAGGAAGTCGGCCGGCCATTCGTGTTTGGCCAGCAGCTCCGGGACGCCTGCTGGCGGTGGCTGGGGGCCAACAGCCGCGACGCCGAAGGAATCCTCGACCAGGTGGCGCTGGAACAGTTCGTCGCTCGCTTGCCAGCAGGAACGGCGGAGTGGGTCCGGTGCCACCGCCCGGCGTCGTTGGATCAAGCAGTCGAGCTGGCGGAGGACCATTTGGCGGCTGTCCCAGCGGCAGGACAGCAGATGACATCATCTCTTCTCTCCTCTTCTCTCTCTCTCCCCCTCCTCCTGTGTCCCGTCCTCGCCCCATTCCCCCACCGCGGAGGTGGGGGCCGGCTCCTCCCCAGCCAGCCCACCGCACCCGCGGTGCCCTCCCGTTTCTCCCTTCGGTGTCTGTCTCTCCCCCACCTCAGGTGAGTGAGCCCCAGATCACCGGTGCAGAGGGAAAGCCCGGGCCGGTTTGCTGGCGCTGCGGGGAGCCGGATCACCTTCAGCAGCAGTGCACAGCAATGGAAGTGGGCGCGGTGGTTCGGATCCCCGACGCGCCAGAGGCCGCCCTCGATCGGGCCGGAGCGTATCGCATACCGGTGAGTATCCAAGGGGCTACATATCAGGCGTTGGTGGATTCTGGTTGTAATCAGACCTCAATTCGCCAAAGCCTGGTTCAAAACGAGGCATTTGGGGGAGCACAAGGGGTGAAGGTGTTATGTGTGCACGGGGATGTTCACAGCTACCCTTTGGTGTCGGTCCACATTATTTTCAGAGGGGAAAAATTTATAGTGAAGGCGGCGGTTAATCCCCGCCTTACCCACTCTTTAATTTTGGGGACGGATTGGCCGGGATTTCGGGGTTTAATCATGCGCCTAGTAGAGAGTGGGTCCTGCCATGTGACAGGGGGAGGTCCCGGTGTCGCTTTGGCGGGAGCAGCTGTCACAGAGCCGTCTACGTCATCTCCGCGTCAGAGCGAGGAGCCGCTGGCTCCTCCTCTCTCTATTGGGGAATCCCTCGCGGATTTCCCATTAGAGCAGTCGCGAGACGAGACTCTGCGACATGCGTTTGACCAAGTGAGAGTAATCGATGGTCAAACGCTCCCGCCGAACGCCACCCCGTCCTTCCCCTACTTCGCGATTTTGAAGGATAGGTTATACCGAGTGACGCAGGACACTCAAACTAAAGAGCGAGTCACGCAGCTTTTGATTCCAAAGCGCCGCCGGGAATTGGTATTCCAGGCGGCTCACTTTAATCCCATGGCTGGACACTTGGGGCAGGATAAAACACTAGCCCGAATAATGGCCCGATTCTATTGGCCAGGGATTCGCGGCGATGTCCATAGGTGGTGTACGGCATGCCGCGAATGCCAGTTAGTAAATCCAGCGGCCATTCCAAAAGCACCTTTGCGCCCTCTACCGTTAATCGAGACCCCGTTTGAGAGAATTGGCATAGATCTCGTCGGGCCATTAGATCGGTCATCACGAGGGTACCGCTTTATATTAGTTCTGGTGGACTATGCAACGCAATACCCGGAAGCAGTGCCTCTGCGCAATATCTCAGCACGCAGTATTGCGGAGGCGCTCTTCCGCGTCATCTCCCGAGTTGGAATCCCGAAAGAGATTCTGACTGACCAAGGCACTACGTTTATGTCACGAACACTGCGCGAACTGTATGGGTTATTGGGGATTAAGCCGATCCGCACCAGCGTATATCACCCACAAACGGACGGTTTAGTGGAACGGTTCAACCGCACCCTCAAAAATATTATTAAGAAATTCGTAAGTGAGGACGCACGTAATTGGGATAAGTGGCTCGAACCCTTGCTGTTCTCAGTGCGAGAGGTCCCCCAAGCCTCCACGGGGTTCTCCCCGTTCGAATTATTATATGGGCGTAAGCCGCGCGGCATCCTGGACGTGCTGCGGGAAAATTGGGAGGAGGGACCTTCACAAAGTAAGAACGAAATTCAGTACGTTATGGACCTGCGCGCAAAACTCCACACGCTCACCCACCTAACTCAGGAGAATTTGCGGCAGGCCCAGGAACGGCAAGCCCGCCTGTACAACAAGGGTACGCGCCTTAGAGAGTTCACACCGGGAGATAAAGTACTCGTACTGTTGCCCACGTCGAGCTCCAAATTGATCGCCAAGTGGCAAGGGCCCTTTGACGTCACACGGCGAGTCGGGGACGTCGACTATGAGGTGAGGCGAACAGACAGGGGTGGGGCGCTACAGATCTACCACCTCAATCTGCTAAAACTCTGGAACGAGGAGGTCCCCGTGGCGTTGGTGTCGGCAGTTCTGGAGAAGGCGGAGCTGGGGCCGGAGGTTCAAAAAGGGACATTGGCATCACCTCTCCGGTCCCCTGTGGAGACCACCTCTCCCCGACCCAACTCACGGAGGTCGCCCAGTTGCAGGCCGAGTTTTCGGATGTGTTCTCGCCCCTGCCCGGTCGCACTAACCTCATAGAACACCACATAGAGACGCCCCCGGGGGTGGTAGTGCGTAGCCGCCCTTACAGGCTACCTGAACACAAAAAAAAGGTGGTTCGGGAAGAACTTCAGGCCATGCTCGAAATGGGCATCGTCGAGGAGTCCCACAGTGACTGGAGCAGCCCGGTGGTCTTGGTTCCCAAGGCCGACGGCTCGGTCCGGTTCTGTGTGGACTATAGAAAAGTCAACGCGGTGTCTAAATTCGACGCGTACCCAATTCCTCGTATTGATGAGCTGCTCGATCGACTAGGCACGGCTCGCTTTTACTCGACACTGGATTTGACGAAGGGATATTGGCAGATCCCCTTGACTCCATTATCCCGGGAGAAAACGGCCTTTTCCACACCGTTCGGCTTACACCAGTTCGTCACACTTCCGTTTGGGCTGTTTGGGGCGCCCGCTACGTTTCAGCGGCTGATGGACAGGGTCCTCCGGCCCCACGCCACCTATGCGGCCGCGTACTTGGATGATATTATCATTTATAGTAATGACTGGCAGCGGCACCTGCAACACCTGAAGGCCGTCCTTAGGTCGCTGAGGCGGGCGGGACTCACTGCCAACCCAAAGAAGTGTGCGATTGGGCGGGTGGAAGTACGGTATCTGGGCTTCCACTTGGGCAACGGGCAGGTGCGTCCCCAAATTAATAAGACAGCAGCGATTGCGGCCTGCCCGAGGCCCAAGACCAAAAAGGGGGTGAGACAGTTCCTGGGGCTGGCTGGCTACTATCGTAGGTTTATACCTAATTATTCGGACGTCACCAGCCCGCTGACTGACCTCACTAAAAAGGGGGCGCCAGATCCGGTCCAGTGGACGGAGCAGTGTCAGCGGGCTTTCTCTGAGGTAAAGGCTGCACTGTGTGGGGGGCCACTTTTACACTCCCCTGACTTCTCTCTCCCTTTTACGTTACAGACGGATGCGTCGGACAGAGGGCTGGGGGCCGTTTTGTCCCAGCAGGTGGAGGGGGAGGACCGCCCGGTCCTGTACATCAGTCGGAAGCTGTCAGTGCGTGAGGGGCGCTACAGCACGATTGAGAAGGAGTGCCTGGCGATCAAGTGGGCGGTCCTCGCCCTCCGTTACTACCTGCTGGGGCGCTCTTTCACCCTCTGTTCGGACCACGCGCCCCTCCAGTGGCTCCACCGCATGAAGGATGCCAACGCGCGGATCACCCGTTGGTATCTGGCACTCCAACCCTTCAACTTCAAGGTGGTCCACAGGCCGGGGGCGCAGATGGTCGTGGCGGACTTCCTCTCCTGTCAAGGGGGGGGAGTCGGCTGCAGGCCGGACAGGCGCCCGGCCTGAGTCGGGCGGTGGGGGTATGTGGCAGCGGGGGCGTGGTCAAGCGCCGGTCTGTGACAGGAGGGTAGAGTCAGGGAAGGTAAGTGACAGAATCACTTCACCTGAGAGCAATTAACCTGTGTTTGTGTGTCTTCCCAGCAACCACGCCCTATATAAGGAGAGGGAGAGCAGAGGAAGTGAGCTCTCTCCTGCACCAGACGACTTGTGTGTGTGTGTGTCTGGGAGTGTGTGTTTAAACCTGAAAAGGAACACAATAAAGAGTTTTTGTGAACTCAGTTCTGTCCTGCCGTACTTCTGTGCTCCACCCACCTGCTCTGACCTCTACAGTCGCTAAATGAACAGCTGATCACACCGAGGTGCTCGCTGAGCGCCGATATTTATTAGTTTGGTCCTGCATTTCCTTTCCTTCACCTATAACATAATGTCTTTTCTTCTTGCTTTCTTTCCGTTACTGTAGTCTGTCTTTTACGTTTTATTCGCACATTCACATCCTCCATTTTTCTCTCCTGTTTCAAATCTGTATCCCACAATGCCTTGTGTGAAGTGGGAAAGCCCACCATGTGATGCATGAATCTTGAATTGGGTCATGGTGAAGCAGGAAAAAATAGCAGAGAATTTAGGGCCATGTGGCCCTCAATTCATTAATTGTTCTATTAAAAAAATAATAATAAAATTGGAAGTCTGGGATTCAAATTCAGTAGCTTTGGGTCACTAAAGAAAAATAATTGGGTGTCGGGGAAAATTCTTTTTATGACCTGCACTTCAAAAATCTGAAAGGTAGTCTACCTTTAAAGATGCAACTTTTTGGCTCTTCAGTCTACCCCCCCCCCCCCAAAAAAAAAAAAAAAAAAAAACCTTTATACTGACTGATAATAACTGTGGGGCAGCACAGTGGTGTAGTGGTTAGCACGCACTGTCACCTCACAGCAAGAAGATTCTGGGTTTGAGCCCATCAGCCAATGGGGCCTTTCTGTGTGGAGTTTGCATGTTCTCCCCGTGTCTCTGTGGGTTTCCTCCGGGTGCTCCGATTTCCCCCACAGCCCAAAGACATGCTTACCTTATCTTACCTGTCCTCCTCATGCCTAGTGGCACATAGGGCCTCCACACAGTTCTTCCACTTTCCCGTCAGCCGCCTTCACCCACACCTCATCCCATGTCCTCCACCCCGTTTTGGGTGGACTAATGGCCTTATCGGCCTGGGGGCGTCTGGATGGCTTTGGCCCCCGTGCTTCATAAACTCTCTACCATGAGATGTGGCCACGGCATCCCCTTTATAAAGTGGATTTACTCTGCTTCTGGTTTCTGTAATAAGCTGTTTTTTACAGGAGAGGGTTATCGGCCCCCAACCTGGAGGACCAGGGGATCACTCTTTTTCTGGCCCCTACTTTTCAACCTGTTCAGCATGGGTGACCCTACCAGGAGCTCAAAACTCCAGCCGACATAGAGGTCATTGGGACACATAAACTGCCTCACCACGATAAGGTGATGAGCCCCACGAGATAGCAAAGACATGCAGGTTAAGCTAATTGGTGGCTCTAAATTGACCATATGTGTGAGAATGAATGGTTGTTTGTCTCTGTGTCATCCCTGCAATGACCTGGTGACTTGTCCAGGGTGTACCCCACCTCTCACCCATAGTCAGCTGGGATAGGCTCCAGCTTGCCCGCAACCCTGTAGAACAGGATAAGTGGCTACAGATAATGGATGAATGCATTCCCTAGCAAATAATGTGCATGAAATTGCTCACTTTGTGCGGACAGAGGAAGTCCGTCTGCGCATGTGCAGGTTGACCACCTTCTTCTTTTGGGTTTTACGGCAGCTGTATTACTGCCATCTACAGGTTTATCTTTGACCGTGCACTGACAGTTCTGTCATTCTGTCGCTAAACGAACAGCTGATCACACCGAGGTGCTCGCTGACCGTGGATATTTATTAGTTTGGTCCTGCGTTTCCTTTTCTTTGCCTATAACATAACGTCTTTTCTTCTAACTTTCCATTACTGTAGTCGGTCTTTCACGTTTCATTTGCACACTCATGTCCTCCATTTTTCTCTCTGGTTTCAAATTTGTATCCCACAATGCCTTGTGTCAATGGGGAAAGCCCATCCCGTGATGCATGACGTAGTATCTTGAATTGGGTCATGGTGAAGTAGGAAAAAATAACGGAAAATTTAGGACCATGTGGCCCTCACTTCATTAATTGTTCTACTTAAAAATATAGTAATAACATTGGAAGTCTGTGATTCAAATTCAGTAGCTTTCGGTCCACTAAACAAAAATAATTGGGTGTCAGGGAAAATTCTTTTTATGACCTGCAGTTGAAAAATCTGAAAGGCAGTCCATCTTTAAAGGTGCAAATTTTGGGGTCTACAGTCTACCCCCACCAAAACAAACAAAAAAAACCCCTCCTTTACACTGACAGATAATATCTGCGAGGCAGCATGGTGGTGTAGTGGTTAGCACTGTCACCTCATAGCAAGAAGGTTCTGGGTTCAAGCCCAGTGGCCAATGAGGGCCTTTCTGTGTGGAGCTTGCATGTTCTCCCCGTGTCCGCGTGGGTTTCCTCCGGGTGCTCTGGTTTCCCCCACAGTCCAAAGACATGCAGATTTGGATAATTGGTGGCTCTAAATTGACCGTAGGTGTGAATGAGTGTTGGTTGAACCCCACCTCTCACCCATAGTCAGCTGGGATAGACTCCAGCTTGCCCATGACCCTGCACAGGAAAAGTGGTTATGGATAATGGATGGATGGATAAATAATATCTATACATGTTCCATCCACTGCAAAGTTAATAAATGAAAAACCAGCTAATCTGGATCAGTTGATCCTTCTGATGCAGTGCTTTTCTGCTTATGTTACACTATTTCTGAGAGTTTCTGTTATCAAACAACTTCAGTTGCCATGGTTGCTCTCTCCAGGAAGGGGCTTTGGAGGCGGGGCTGAAGCGCAGCAGAGACGGAGGGGGAGGGACCTGGAAGTTACACTTATACGAAATTTCAAGCATTTGGTCTGTGGAACAAGGTGGGCAGAGCTAAGGGAGAGTATGAGGGGGTATAATAAGTTGTTCAGTATTTTTTCATATATACACACAATTTTAATAAAATGTACTTTTCAAGGTAAATCTTAAAATTCAACATTTCCACAATTTTTTTCAGAATTAGTGAACATTTTTACTAAACAAGAGTGCTCTGAGAGCACAATAGCCCCAGCTGACAACTACGCCATAATTCTGGTAAATGTTACTGAATTGAATGAAATTGCAATATGCGTATTACCGATAAATAAAGAATCCTGTCAAGTTTTGTGAAATTCCTCCAAAAATTGTGAGGAGTTGATTTCAGAAGGTGAGTACCCTTCCTAGGATGGACGGACATCGCCACAACATAATCCCCCTTAGGGCCTTTTGGCCAGCGGGGGATAAAAATTGTGAGGGAAGTTGATTTCAGAAAGCAAGCACACCTTAATGAAATTGCCAAAGTACACATTTATTAACAATCAAGGGCATAACTCCGGTAAAATGTGCCCAAATTAAATGAAATTTCAATATGCGCATAACTGTCATATAACAAGCCCTTATGCCAAGCTTTAAGAAATTTGTCCAAAAATTGTGAGAGGAGTTGATGGCAGAAGGCAAGTGCACCTTCATGAATTTGTGAAAGTACAAGCTTGTTAATCAAGGGCCACAACTCTGGTAAAATGCAACCGAATTGAACAAAATAATATGTGTACTACCGACATATAACAAAGCCTCTCATCAAGTTTCGTGAAATTTCTCCACAAATTGTGAGAGAAGTTGATTTCAGAAGGTGAGCACCCTTCCCGGGAGGGAGGGAGGGAGGGAGGGACAGATGGCCACGACACAATCCCCCTTCGGGCCTTTCAGTCAGCGGGGGATAAAAAATTAAAAAAGATTTAATAATTAAAAACCTGAGTATTTCAGAGTACTAGTGATGAACATAAACCACTACAGAAGGCTACAAGTGACAAAGTATTTACACTTATAATAAATCAGAAATTACACAGATGGTGAAAATGCCACTTTCATGATTTAACTTTGAAAGAAATTCATTTTTCCAGTCTGAGTATGAAACACCCATGAGTTAGCCATAAATTTATTTTCAATAACTGCCGACTGTTTTTGTTAAAAAAAGATTTAAAATACATAACCTAATTTTATACAACAGAAAATAATCACATTGTATTTTTATTTCTTCAAAATCTACAGAAAATAATTCAAATACAATAAAAATAAAAAACATTTAATCTGATCCTGTAACAAAAAGATCAAAACTATAGTCACAGAGCAGAGTATTAGGAACATTAATTCATGTTGTTGGTGCCAAGGACAAAGTGATAAATGTGCCTTGTGGTGAGTCTCCTCGGGGCTTCCTCAGATTAACTCCCCAAATGCCGATCCTGTCAGGTGAGAATCCCACCAATGTCCTGAAACTGTTCCTGTCCATTTCAGCTCCCTCTTCCACTGACTGGGTTCAGCTCGAGTCCCTGTGCTTTTTCATCTGCTCTTTCAGGGTTTTTAAGGGACTGAGGTCCAGGCAATTTCATGCAGATCACAAGTTGTTCCACATTCTGTGTAGAATTGTGTGCAGTCTGATTCACTGTGCACCATGAACACACACTGACCACGTCTCCGAGTCTCTTTCATTTGTTAGAACTAAATGACTGATGGGTTTATGAATGTGTTGTGTGTTCCTCAACATGGAAATACAGGAACACCAGAGTCTTCATCACACACACAGATGTTCATCACACACTGAAAATAAAAGAAAAACATCTGGATTAATCCCCACACACTGGACTGTGGTACTTCATGACCAACAGCATGTAATCATCTCTGCTCCAAGAGAAACATTATTATCTCCTGTTTATAATTTAATTCAACATTTATTCAGTCTTCTATAATATCTGTGTTCTAACATTGAGCTCCAACAAACGAGAACTTCCACAAGATCTAACAGGAAAGTGAGCAGACGTTTCCCATCACATCACTGCTCTTATCCAATCACAGGCTTTGGAGCTTTTTAAACAGTAACTAACACTGTGGTGGGTTTGATCTCTTGTTCTACATGTAGATTTAAGTGCAGACTTTAAGAAGAAGCCGAGGTAAATTTTACAGGAACGACAGAAGACACGGTGTGGAGGTGGAGAGCAGGAAGGAGTGTCAGAGTGAGTCAAGTGGCTCCTTAAATCACATTTGTGGCAGTGTGGCATTAAAGATGATCATTTTACTGAGTTTTGAGGAGAGTTGAGAAGAAAGTGTGCTGCTGATCAGAAACAGGGAAAAGCCGAGATCATCTTATTCAGACAAAAGCAGCAGGATGAAGTCAGAGACAGCAGGGTGTCACAAGGAGACGAGGTGTTCATTTACAATCACTCTCATGCACTCAGACGGGACAATTTGGAGACTCTGACTGACTCCATCTTCTGCTTTCAGATGAATTTTAAATCAATTTTACTGAACAACAAACAGCATTAAAGACAACTGGGAGGAAAAAGTCGGATTAAATAGAACACAGTGAAAATTTCTAAAACTAGTTTCATTTCATGGCCTGGTCATGTGACATTTACTGAAATTAAAGAAAAATGATGATGAGCTTAAATTATTATTCTTTTTTTCAACAATTGCCTAAAAAGGTTATTACTTACCCGAGTTTCTGGAGTTTGTAATGTTTATCATCCTTAAGAGCAGAGAGCAGCTTCTTTCCTGTGTCTCCTATTTTATTCCCAGACAGATTCAGTTCTCTCAGGTGTGAGGGGTTTGATCTCAGAGCTGAACTCAGAGCAGCACAGCCTTCATCTGAGACACCACACTTACACAACCTGCAGAGACGCAATGACACACACTTCACTGCCTCAGTTTATGAAGATCAAGATTTGCTCTGTGTGTCTTTAAATTCAAGGTGTGTGTGTGTGTGTGTGTGTGTTTCCCCATGGACTTGTCATTTCTTTCACCATTTCATATCAAGGAAGTTGCTAAGCTGTGAGCAGAAGAAGGAAGTTACAGCTCACGAGTTACAATCAGAAATAAATTTCAGAAATTAATGTCAATAATCAAACACAACTTTAGATTTACAATTTATCTGAAATATTGCCAAATTATTCCACCACTGCAGGCTCCAATATATTTAGGTTTGAGATGTGAATCATGTTCTTTCCTGATTTATTGATTGGCAGTGGGTTATAAGGTTCCACCACTTTGAGAGATCGACCAATCATAACAAGGAGAAGCCGTGTGTCCAGGCGGAAAAAATGAAAAACACATCGTCCAATCCACAGTGAGATTGTTTTTCTCTGTGAAAACACACTTGCCCACACCCCATTCCCTCCCAGTGAAGCGGTGCGTCTGGGCGGGGCTCAAAATGATGAGATGGACACTTTGGTGAAATAAACAGTGTGAGTTTAATGAACAAACAGCGCGATATTGCAGTGAGATACTCCATCAATCTGATTCACTCAAATATTGAACGACACCAAGACTGATGAATAAAATAGAGACTTTGGGAAACGTTTCATTGCTGCATTTTAATGAAATGTGAGAGGAAGCCGGGCTTCCAGTGTCGTCTTAAAGCAATCACCACTGACAGAGATGGACTGGAACATTATTTACTATTTTAACATTTATTATTAATATTATTATAAAAATTCTAAATCAACACAAGGATTGTTGCTGTGGCTTTCAGTTTATTGGAAGTTCTTTTCTCCTCTTTTTCAATTTTTATTTAAAAGTCATTTTTTAATCTATTTATTTTTTCTGCATCAGTTCTATGGCATTACCATCTCATTTTAGTTTTTAAACTCTATATTCCTGGGATCATTTCCACCATGTCACTACTGCTTTTAAACCCTGCAGCTCACACAGTTTCTAATGTTTATACTGTTTATTTATACTGTTTATATTGTTTGTCTGAATGTTTAGTCTATGTCTAGTTCCTATCTAGAGTGTTTATACTGTTTATATTGTTTGTTTTTTTCAATTATTCTATTTTTATTTATTGCATTGCCTGTTTGCACCGTGGGTCAGAGAGGACTGAAATTTCATCTGTACTGTATGTCGAGCATGTATATCATATTTGACAATAAAGTTGACTTGACTTGACTCTTTGTCTGAGGGCAGTTAGTTTGAGTCTCAGGTGCAGTTTGTGTGATTAGTTACAGTGTTGTAGTAAATTTCACAGTGATTTCAGACACATTGCAGTCGGATCAAGTCCCGTTTTGTGCTGCAGCTTCTCACATACGTCCATCTGACCCAAAGACTCTGTGACAAATCATCAGTGTGCAGTGAACAGAAACAATCTTCCTCCTCAGGACACTGATGATGAACCTAAAACCTCTGCTTCAGTCTCACTATTAGAGAATGTGTCTTACTGAGGAGCAGGTCATGTGACTCTCAGAGAGATGATCTTACCCCAGTGTCTCCAGTTTACAGTGAGGATTCTCCAGTACAGCACAGAGACGCTTCACTCCTGAGTCTCCCAGATTATTATTAGACAGATCCAGTTGTCTCAGGTGTGAGGGGTTTGATCTCAGAGCTGAACTCAGAGCAGCACAGCCTTCATCTGAGACACCACAACCCCACAACCTGCAGAGACACAATGACACACACTTCATCAACAGATTTTCATCTTGGTGTAATTCTTACTTTAAAGATGAGGAGTGTAAAATTAATTTTATTTTTCAGAATGTCATGAGGATTTAATATCACCTGTTTATTCTCATTAACAGTGTAATTAATAATGATAATACTGAGTGTTATATTGAGTTTCTCTCCTCTGTTGTGTGTGATATTAAACCATCAGCAGCTGAAGCTGAACAGAGAACAGCAGAGAGACCATGAACTTTAATCAGAGAGAGAGAGAGAGAGAGAGAGACTGAATCTCATATGGTTCTCTACTAGACTTATAGTGCACTACACAGGGGCAATAAACTTGTTTCTCCAGAGTCTACAGAGTGCATTTATAGAACACTATAGATTTATATTATTGTAGAATCAGAGAAGTAAACAATAATTATTCCATATAAATCCTACAAACATTCAGCCACTCGTTCTTGAGACAGCGTGCAAACAAGAATTTCAGAAAAAAAAATGGACAGAAAAGCTGAAAGCATACCAGTTTCACCTCTCAGTTTCGGAGGAATAAAAATGTCAGTGTAATTTATGATGATGTTCGTATGTCTAATTACTTTTTATCCCTCAAAAAAGAGGGACCACATATAAACAGTGCTGTAATTTCAACACCAGTCACCTGTCAGCAGAGGTGGACAAAATACCCAACTTCATGATTGAAGTCAAAGTACAGATCGCACTGGTCAAATGTGACTCTGATACAAGTGAAAGTTGTCCAGTCAAATTTTTACTTCAGTTAAAGTACTGAAGTATTTGCTTTTAAAAATACTGAAGTATTAAAAGTACATTTTCTGTCAATTCATTGTTGTATTATTGATCTTACCCCAGTGTCTCCAGTTTACAGTGAGGATTCTCCAGTACAGCACAGAGACGCTTCACTCCTGAGTCTCCCAGATTATTAAAGGACAGATCCAGTTCTCTCAGGTGTGAGGGGTTTGATCTCAGAGCTGAACTCAGAGCTGCACAGCCTTCATCTGAGACACCACAACCACACAACCTGCAGAGACACAATGACACACACTTCATCAACAGATTTTCATCTTGGTGTAATAGTGGTTGTGAAGATGATGTCGCTCATGTTGAACTGTCTCTATTCTCTTCACCAATCACAAGCTATTATTAATAATGACTCAAACATTACCACTGTTACTGACATTAAGTTTACTCGAGGTGCAAATGATTCAGCAAAAAGTCAATAATTTAAAGGTTTAAGTGAAGAGTCAGGTTTTAGAGAATTTATCTCTGCTTGACTGGATTTTTAATGATCACATATTTAATTGTAAAGACATTTTAATTAGACCTGGCGACTTGTCCAGGGTGTACCCCGCCTTTCGCCCATAGTCAGCTGGGATAGGCTCCAGCTTGCCTGCGACCCTGTAGAAGGATAAAGCAGCTAGAGATAATGAGATGAGATGAGATGAGACATTTTAATTATTTCTTTAAAGTAAAAGTGATTCTGAGGAGAAATGATCACTTCATGACTAATATATTTGTTCTGCATGTTTTACATCCATCCATCAAACATTACCACTGTTACTGACATTAAGTTTACTCGAGGTACAAATGATTCAGCAAAAAGTAAATGATTTAAAGTTTTAAGTGAAGAGTCAGTGACCCTGTGTGTGACCCTGTACAGAATAAGCGGCAACAGTCATCTGTAGCCGCTTATCCTGTACAGGGCCATACGCAAGCTGAAGCCTATCCCAGCTGACTATGGGTGAGAGACGGGGTTCACCCTGGATAAGACGCCAGATCATCGCAGGGCTGACACACAGAGACAAACAACCATTTACACTCACGCTCACATCTATGGTCAATTTAGAGCCACTAGTTAGCTGAACCTGCATGTCTTTGGACTGTGGGTGAAACCGGAGCACCCGGAGGAAACCCACACAGACACGGGGAGAACATGCAAACTCCACACAGAAAGGCCCTCGCCAGCCACTGGGCTCAAACCCAGAATCTTTTTGCTGTGAGGCAACAGTGGTAACTACTACACCACCGTGCCACCCGCATGTTTTACTTTTACAGAAAATGTTAATTGATAAATAACACTGTATACAACTATTAACTGCTGCTTTAGTGAGTTATTGTGACTCTCAGAGAGATGATCTTACCTCAGTGTCTCCAGTTTACAGTGAGGATTCTCCAGTACAGCACAGAGACGCTTCACTCCTGAGTCTCCCAGATTATTATTAGTCAGATCCAGGTCTCTCAGGTGTGAGGGGTTTGATCTCAGAGCTGAACTCAGAGCAGCACAGCCTTCATCTGAGACACCACAACCCCACAACCTGCAGAGACACAATGACACACACTTCATCAACAGATTTTCATCTTGGTGTAATAGTGGTTGTGAAGATGATGTCTCTCATGTTGGACTGTCTCTCTTCTCTTCACCAATCACAAGCTATTATTAATAATGACTCAAACATTACCACTGTTACTGACATTAAGTTTACTCGAGGTGCAAATGATTCAGCAAAAAGTCAATAATTTAAAGGTTTAAGTGAAGAGTCAGGTTTTGCAGAATTTATCTCTGCTTGACTGGATTTTTAATGATCACATATTTAATTTTAAAGTGATTTTAATTATTTCTTTCAAGTAAAAGTGATTCTGAGGAGAAATGATCACTTCATGACAAATATATTTGTTCTGCACGTTTTATTTTTACAGAAAATTTTAATTGATAAACAACACTGTATACAACTATTAACTGCTGCTTTAGTGAGTTATTGTGACTCTCAGAGAGATGATCTTACTTCAGTGTCTCCACTTTACAGTGAGGATTCTCCAGTACAGCACAGAGACGCTTCACTCCTGAGTCTTCTAGTTTATTCCCAGTCAGATCCAGTGTCTTCACAGTCAGATGCAGTTCTCTCAGACTGGAGGTTTCTGAGTTGAGCACTGAGACCAGAGCTTCAGCGCTGCTCCATTTAATTTTATCACAACTGATCCTGAAGGAAATAAAATAATACATAATAAACTCACACAAATGATCAAACAGGTCCTCAAATCTTTCACTGCACCATTTCATTTTCATAAATGACCAAAGTACAAACTCCGAGTCGACAATACACTGAAATGCTGTAACAGTAATTCACAGTCAGAGCTGTTCAGATTTGAGTTTTCTGCTGCACACATCATCACTGACACATGGGATACGAGTACATACACGTTTTACATCCATCTATTATCTGTAGCCACTTATCCTGGACAGGGTCACATGCAAGCTGGATGCTATCACAGCTGACTATGGGTGAGAGGCGGGTTTCACCCTGGACAAATAACCATGTCATCGCAGGGCTGACACACAGAGACAAACAACCATTTACACTCACACTCACATCTATGGTCAAATTAGAGCCACTAGTTAGCCGAAGCTGCATGTCTTTGGACTGTGGGGGAAACCGGAGCACCCGTTGGAAACCCACACAGACACGGGGAGAACATGCAAACTCCACACAGAAAGGCCCTCATCAGCCACTGGGCTCAAACCCAGAACCTTTTTGCTGTGAGGCAACAGTGCTAACCACTACACCTCCGTGCCACCCGCATGTTTTACTTTTACAGAAAATTTTAATTGATAAATAACACTGTATACAACTATTAACTGCTGCTTTAGTGAGTTATTGTGACTCTCAGAGAGATGATCTTACACCAGTGTCTCCAGTTTACAGTGAGGATTCTCCAGTACAGCACAGAGACGCTTCACTCCTGAGTCTCCCAGATTATTATTATTCAGATTCAGTTCTCTCAGGTGTGAGGGGTTTGATCTCAGAGCTGAACTCAGAGCAGCACAGCCTTCATCTGAGACACCACAACCACACAACCTGCAGAGACACAATGACACACACTTCATCAACAGATTTTCATCTTGGTGTAATAGTGGTTGTGAAGATGATGTCTCTCATGTTGGACTGTCTCTATTCTCTTCACCAATCACAAGCTTTTATTAATAATGACTCAAACATTACCACTGTTACTGACATTAAGTTTACTCGAGGTGCAAACGATTCAGAAAAAAGTCAATACTTTAAAGGTTGAAGTGAAACGTTAGGTTTTGTAGAATTTATCTCTGCTTGACTGGATTTTTAATGATCACATATTTAATTGTAAATACATTTTAATTCTTTCTTTAAAGTAAAAGTGATTCTGAGGAGAAATGATCACTTCATGACTAATATACTTGTTCTGCATGTTTTATTTATACACAAAATTTTAATTGATAAATAACACTATACAACTATTAACTGCTGCTTTAGTGAGTTATTGTGACTCTCAGAGAGATGATCTTACCCCAGTGTCTCCAGTTTACAGTGAGGATTCTCCAGTACAGCACAGAGACGCTTCACTCCTGAGTCTCCCAGATTATTATAAGACAGATCCAGTTCTCTCAGGTGTGAGGGGTTTGATCTCAGAGCTGAACTCAGAGCAGCACAGCCTTCATCTGAGACACCACAACCACACAACCTGCAGAGACACAATGACACACACTTCATCAACAGATTTTCATCTTGGTGTAATAGTGGTTGTGAAGATGATGTCTCTCATGTTGGACCGTCTCTATTCTCTTCACCAATCACAAGCTATTATTAATAATGACTCAAACATTACCACTGTTACTGACATTAAGTTTACTCGAGGTGCAAACGATTCAGCGAAAAGTTAATAATTTAAAGGTTTAAGTGAAGAGTCAGGTTTTGCAGAATTTATCTCTGCTTGACTGGATTTTTAATGCTCATATATTTAATTTTCAAGTCATTTTAATTATTTCTTTCAAGTAAAAGTGATTCTGAGGAGAAATGATCACTTCATGACAAATATATTTGTTCTGCTTGTTTTATTTTTACAGAAAATTTTAATTGATAAACAACACTGTATATAACTATTAACTGCTGCTTTAGTGAGTTATTGTGACTCTCAGAGAGATGATCTTACCTCAGTGTCTCCAGTTTACAGTGAGGATTCTCCAGTACAGCACAGAGACGCTTCACTCCTGAGTCTTCTAGTTTATTCCCAGTCAGATCCAGTGTCTTCACAGTCAGATGCAGTTCTCTCAGACTGGAGGTTTCTGAGTTGAGCACTGAGATCAGAGCTTCAGCACTTCTCCATTTAATTGTATCATAAGTGATTCTGAAGAAAATAAAATAATACAAAATAAACTCACACAAATGATCAAACAGGTCCTCAAATCTTTCACTGCACCATTTCATTTTCATAAATGACCAAAGTACAAACTCCGAGTCAACAATACACTGAAATGCTGTAACAGTAATTCACAGTCAGAGCTGTTCAGATTTGAGTTTCTGCTGCACACGTCATCACTGACACATGGGATATGAGTACATACACGTTTTACATCCATCTATTTTCTGTAGCCACTTATCTTGGACAGGGTCACACGCAAGCTGGATGTTATCCCAGCTGACTATGGGTGAGAGGCGGGTTTCACCCTGGACAAATAACCATGTCATCGCAGGGCTGACACACAGAGACAGACAACCATTCACACTCACATTCATACCTACGGTCAATTTAGAGCCACCACTTAACCAAACCTGCATGCCTTTGGACTGTGGGGGAAACCGGAGCACCCGGAGGAAACCCACGCGGACACGGGGAGAACATGCAAACTCCACACAGAAAGGCCCTCGCCAACTGCTGGGCTCGAATTCAGAACCTTCTTGCTGTGAGGTGACAGCGCTAACCACTACACCTCCGTGCCGCCCGCATGTTTTACTTTAACAGAAATTTTTAATTGATAAATAACACTGTATACAACTCTTAACTGCTGCTTTAGTGAGTTATTGTGACTCTCAGAGAGATGATCTTACCTCAATGTCTCCAGTTTACAGTGAGGATTCTCCAGTACAGCACAGAGACGCTTCACTCCTGAGTCTCCCAGATTATTATTATTCAGATCCAGTTCTCTCAGGTGTGAGGGGTTTGATCTCAGAGCTGAACTCAGAGCAGCACAGCCTTCATCTGAGACACCACAACCCCACAACCTGCAGAGACACAATGACACACACTTCATCAACAGATTTTCATCTTGGTGTAATAGTGGTTGTGAAGATGATGTCTCTCATGTTGGACTGTCTCTATTCTCTTCACCAATCACAAGCTATTATTAATAATGACTCAAACATTACCACTGTTACTGACATTAAGTTTACTCGAGGTGCAAATGATTCAGCAAAAAGTCAATAATTTAAAGGTTTAAGTGAAGAGTCAGGTTTTGTGGAATTTATTCCTGCTTGATTGGATTTTTAATGATCACATATTTAATTATAAAGACATTTTAATTATTTCTTGAAAGTAAAAGTGATTCTGAGGAGAAATGATCACTTCATGACTCATGTGTTCTGCATGTTTTAATTTTACAGAAAATTTTAATTGATAAACAACACTGTATACAATATTAACTGCTGCTGTAGTGAGTTATTGTGACTCTCAGAGAGATGATCTTACCTCAGTTTCTCCACTTTACAGTGAGGATTCTCCAGTACAGCACAGAGACGCTTCACTCCTGAGTCTTCTAGTTTATTCCCAGTCAGATCCAGTGTCTTCACAGTCAGATGCAGTTCTCTCAGACTGGAGGTTTCTGAGTTGAGCACTGAGACCAGAGCTTCAGCGCTTCTCCGTTCAATAGTATCACAAGTGATTCTGAAGAAAATAAAATAATACATAATAAACTCACACAAATGATCAAACAGGCCCTCAAATCTTTCACTGCACTATTTCATTTTCATAAATGACAAAAGTACAAACTCCGATTCGACAATACACTGAAATGCTGTAACAGTAATTCACAGTTCGAGCTGTTCGGATTTGAGTTTTCTGCTGCACACGTCATCAATGACACATGGGATAAACACGCAACATCAAATCTGATCACCAAATCGGGACATAAGAGTCTGATCTAAAATATTTACCGTATAAGAGGAGAAAGGAAAAGAGTTTCAAAAGTCAGGTTTAGATGAAGCAGGCAGAGTTCGAGGGAGAGTCATATTTATCTGAACAGATCAGACATTTGATTTGTTCTCTAATTAGTGAGCGACTGAAATGATCACAGCCCAGTGCTGAAGGGGTTTTATGGAGATACTCATGATGTGCTCGTTAGCTAACTGTGTGTGTGTGTGTGTGAGATGCCAGGTGCTCCTTATTTGTTCCTGGTGCCAGTGATTTACAGACTGGACATGTTCTTCCCCTTACACTCTGTGTGTTGTCTCTCCCTGTCTGACCTGAAATCAATTAATCACAGAGCTACAGCAGGGAAAAGAACAAAAGCTGTGAAGGTCAATGGAAAAAAATTAAAATTTATAAACAATATTAGGATATTAAAACTAAAGAATAATCATCATCATGTAATAAATTGATGTTATGATGTAATAAAAGTAAATAAGAATGGTGTTTCCAATGAGTTCTCTGTGAAAGTCTGTTTTCACCATTTGAATAAAACCTTTTATCAGGTCATAACAAGCCTCAACATTAACTTTGGTCACCTTTTTCTCTGCAGAGCAAATGGCTTAAACATTTTTTTTGCCTCCCTTGAATTTCCTTTTGCCCTCACATTTTGCAGTATTTCGACAAGTTTTCAAGTCCACAGTTCAAGGCAACACTGATATGTTTTCTAGGGGTATAACTGAGTTGTTTAAACAAAAGCACATTTAAAAAAAACCCCACCTTTTTTTAAAATACAACATTTACTTCTGCAATGGAAGACGACAACTCCTGAAAACACGAAACATAAATCAATATCATATATGTAAGACTTACATACGGTACGAGTACATAATACGTCTTCTTTTTGAGAGTTTAGGACACAAAACACTTTGTTTTGCCTCACAATGACTAGCAATATTGCAAAGATGAATTCTAAAATTAAAAACGTGATAAAACAGGACTCTGTACTGCCATTGCATTTAGGAGGAAATTAAACAACCTGTCCTCATCTACATCAGCTTCCTGTGCAGCCTCTGCAAATTGCGGGTGCCGTTCATGCCGTCCCTCCGTCCACCATAGGTGGCCTGCCCTCTCAGCATTAAACGCATCAAGATCCAGGCCCTGTAGAGCAGGGGTTCTCAACCGTTTCTGCTTTAAGGCCCACCTATTCATACTTGTACCAGGTCGGGGCCCATTAAAAAAGATCCCCAATTATTTTGGCTCATCTATTCTATTAGAATCTAATAATCTCCTGTAAACTGTATTCATGGGATGCAACATCACTCCCTGTTACAGATGGGAATTTAAATAAATGCAATAAAAACAAATTTTTAGATTGTAGGTATTGTATTTAAAGCTGTATGGATACAAGTCATTCTCAGTCAGAAGGGGTTAAAAGTGGAGTCTGATCCATTGGCACAAGAACTTATTGCCATGTTTGTGTTCAGCAAACAAGCAGGTTATTAAAACCAAGAAGTCCACTCAAAAGAAGTGGATATAGAAACCACTCCGAAGGATTTTTCCTATGAAAGAAAAATTTACCACCTAAATTTGACATTAGTAGAATAAATTGTGATCATATTGTAGCCATAACTAAATACAAAGACAATAGTTATGCATACTGTTAATTAACTTAATGTGAAGATAATCAAAAGATTGTGTCTATTTTAGTCTTTTGTATTTGTAATTATTTGTATCTGTACATGCACGACCCCACCAGCTCTGCTAATCAACTTATTGTGTTTAAAATAAAGTTATTCATTCATTATGAGGTGGAAAATTATCCATCTGTTGAGTTCCCCGATGTCTCAAACTACCTGGTGCTGCAGACATCGTTCTACATGGACACACAGATTAAAACCTGGAAGAGCATGGAGGAGAACAACTTTTTATATGTGTCTGGGTTAAAGATCTGGGGATCAGGACACTACAAAATAACTCCTGTATCATTGTTGCCCGGGTAAGGAGGAGTTTCTGGGCTTTTTGTCCGTGTCTTTCGATGGTTGCTATGACGCTACAGGTTTTGGAATCGGGTGAAAACAAACGACTGCTGCTCGATTCCCAATCCTCCCTGATCTTCTCTTCCAGCAGGCATCACAGATCCTTAGAATTACCCACAAATCAATCTCTCTCTCTGTATACGTGTGCACTCTGTGTGTATTTGACAGGCTGGGGTGTTCAAAAAAAACAACCAAACAACAGCAACGAAAACCCTGTCCTTTTGTCGATTCAATTGTGTTTCTATCAGCATTTCTACAGGCTTTGTATCATATTCTACACACTTTTTATTCTGCAGGTTCTACAAGCAAGTCACTGCATTCAGTAGGTTGTTTCCGAGTCATTAGATTCTGTAAATGCATCGTGGCAACAATCCAACAACACCTTGATATTAAAAAGGAAACAAAAACAATCATGAAAAAAGTATTTTTGAAGGCTGAAGTGTTTTTAAAATCAAATCCTCCAGCACTGTAACAAGTAAAATTTAGACGGAACAACTTTCACTTGTACTGGAGTAACATTTGATCAGGAGGATCTTTACTTTCACTCGAGTAATGGAGTTGTGGATTTTGTCCCAAAGTGCAGATTTGTCCAAGTGCTTTCAGTTTCTCTCTTTCTAACAGTGGAACAGTAGAACAGTAATATTCAGCTTTACTTACATTGCTTTTCTGGATGCTGCAATCACAGGCATCACCTTCACAAGAACCCAATCTGGTATCTTCTCTGTACTGGCATGTTTACTCAGGTCAAACTCCTCCAGCTCCTGTGCTGAAGTCAGTAACACAAACACCAGAGCAGACCACTGTGAAGGAGAGAGTTCACTTTGTTTTCCAGATTTCAGGTAGCGTTGGATTTCCTCCACTAGAGAATCGTCACCCAGTTCATTCAGACAGTGGAACAGATTGATGGATTTTTCTGGAGGAAGATTTTCACTGATCTTCTCTTTAATGTACTGAACTGTTTTCCTCTTTCCTGTCCAGGAGCTACTTCCTGTCTGTGTTACTAAGGCATGTAAGAGTTTCTGATTGGACTCCAGTGAGAGACCCAGAAGAAAGCGGAGGAACAGATCCAGATGTCCAGTCTGACTTTTTAAGGTCTGATCTACAGCACTCCTGTGTAAATCTGAAACTGTCTGAAAGGACCGAAAATACAAATAACTGAACTCATCCTGATCAAGAACATTTCTCTTTTCCTTCATGAAGGTCAGATGCACATACAGAGCTGCGAGATGCTCCTGAACACTCAGATGAACAAAGCAGTACACTTTACTCTGGTGAAGCCCAACCTCTTCTCTGAAGATCTGTGTACACACACCTGAGTACACTGCTGCTTCTGTCACATCAATGCCACACTCTCTCAGGTCTTCCTCATAGAAGATCAGGTTGCCTTTCTCCAGCTGCTCAAAAGCCAGTTTTCCCAGTTTGAGAAGCATTTCTTCATCACTCTCCTGCTTCTTTGAGTACTTTCCTCTGATGATGTTTGTCTGAATGATAAGGAAGTGTGTGTACATTTGAGTCAGAGTCTTGGGGATCTCTCCACTCTCTGCTTCACCCAACATTCTCTCTAGAACAGCGGCTGAAATCCAGCAGAAGACTGGGATGTGACACATGATGTAGAGGCTTCTTAATGACTTCAGGTGTGTGATGATGTTCTCGGCCAGTCTCTGATCACTGACCCTCTTCCTGAAGTACTCCTCCTTCTGTGGGTCATTGAACCCTTGTACCTCTGTGACTCGATGGACATACTCAGAGGGGATTTGATCAGCTGCTGCTGGTCGGGAGGTGATCCAGATGAGAGCAGAGGGAAGCAGATTCCCTTTGATCAGGTTTATCAGCAGCACATGCACTGATGCTGATTCAGTTACATCACACACTCTCACTGTGTTCTGGAAATCCAGAAGGAAACGACACTCGTCCAATCCATCAAAAATGAACAGAACCTTTTCCAACCTGGACATTTCTGTTTCTTTGCGTTCCTTGAAACAGACATGAAGGAGCTCCATCAGACTCAGTTTTTGGTCCTTCATCAGATTCAGCTCTCTGAAAGGAAGTGGAAATATGAGGGGGACGTCCTGATTTGCTTTCCCTTCAGCCCAGTCCACAATGAACTTCTGCACAGAGACTGTTTTTCCAATACCAGCCACTCCCTTTGTCACTACAGTTCTGATGGGTTCGTCTTCTTCAGATAAGGGCTTAAAGATGTCGTTGCATTTGATTGGTGTTTCCTCTGTTTTTCTCCTGGACGCTGCCTCAATCCGTATCACCTCATGTTCTTTATTGACGTCTCCACTGTCTCCCTCTGTGATGTAGAGCTCTGTGTAGATCTCATTCAGGAGCACTCGGTTTTCCTGCTTTATTATCACTCCATTTAAACACTGAAACTTCTTCATCAGATTTAATTTGAACTTTTTCTGGACTTCATTTCCAGCAGCAGATTCTGGGGCGTGTCTGTGTGACAGGGTGAAGTAGGAAGACATGGTGAGACATGGGCTCCAATTATTAGAGTTTAAGATCACAGTGTTTCTGACTGGTTTCCACAGATAGTTCTTTATGATGTTCTCACTGTGCATTTGTTTTATTCTCCTGTATGTTTTCTATAATCTAATCAGTCTCTATGAAATAACAGCAGAGAGGTTTATAATACCAGAGCGTCAGTATCACAGTCATGGTGTTGGGTTTGATCTTACCCTGTATCTCTGATGAAGATCTTTTCTATTCTGTCTCCTGCATTATGTAAAACACTGGGAACAAAATTTGTTGCTGTTAAAGACAATAACTTTCTTCACTTTAATCCTACAATCTCAACTTTAGTCCTAATTTTACTACAATAATACAACATGAGAAAAACATTGTGGAACTTGAGAAAAAAAAGATCTGTCCCAGTTTAAATTTGAGTTTCTCGTTTTTCCTTCCTATATGGTCATTAAGGATGGAACAGAATATCACTCCATCATGCAGAATGAACAGATAATGTGTTTTAAATGGATACAAAAGCAGATGTGTATTTTTCAGAAAGTCGGCCAGAAATGTTCTCAGGTATAAAATCTGTAACTCGATCCAGAAATATACTCCACCCTGGATGATCCACCAGTCCATCATTTTAGGGGCAATTTAGTGATCAGTCGACCTACTGACATGTTTTTGGGAGGTGGGAGTTCAGGTTGAGGAAAATGCTGATTTTCATCATGATTAATAAATACTGTTATGTCAGTGATGTGATTTATGGTCAATAGTCATTGTGTTCATATAAAGGGTCTCCATTTTCTATTATATTTTACAGAAACACTCAGACACATGGTGGCACGGTGGTGTAGTGGTTAGCGCTGTCGCCTCACAGCAAGAAGGTCCGGGTTCAAGCCCCATGGCTGGCGAGGGCCTTTCTGTGCGGAGTTTGCATGTTCTCCCCATGTCTGCGTGGGTTTCCTCCGGGTGCTCCGGTTTCCACCAAAGTTCAAAGACATGCAGGTTAGGTTAACTGGTGACTCTAAATTGACCGTAGATGTGAGTGTGAATGGTTGTCTGTATCTATGCGTCAGCCCTGTGATGACCTGGCGACTTGTCCAGGGTGTACCCCGCCTTTCGCCCGTAGTCAGCTGGGATAGGCTCCAGCTTGCCTGCGACCCTGTAGAACAGGATAAAGCGGCTAGAGATAATGAGATGAGATGAGACTCAGACACATCACTTTTCATGGAGACACGGCCAAGTAACAGTGATCTCAATGGGGCCGGGATTTTAACCACAATTTATTATTATTATTATTATTATTAGTCATCGTAATAATTCCATGTTATTTTTGCTTATATGAGCATTTCTTGCTTGAGCACTTAAAACATTACCTGTAAACATTTTGACCTTCATAAATGTTTAAACTCCTCAAAAGCATTTCCTGAAAGTTTTGCTGAATTACTAAAGACTAAGAAACTATATCATAAAAAAACTGTACAGTAGAATGAGAGACAATCTAATATATATTCCATCAAATATAGCTGCTAATGACAGTGTAGCACAGCCTTTAACTGTGACTTTAACTTTGAGAATTATGGGATGTTACCTGTGTACAGATGAGGGGTTTCCGCTGTTAAAGGACCAAGGAAGAATCATATGCCGATCACTCTTCATGGAGACACAGCTGGGTTCTGGTGAGTCTGATCTCTTCATCTGGAGTTTACTGTACAACATTATAGACAGTCCTTTATATTCACCATTTACACTGGTTATTATTAATTATTACTGGTTATTTTAATTATCTTGTTTGCAATTACTCTGACTTAGTGTCACATCCAGATGCACTTTCTGCCTTATCCTGTATGTGACACTGTGAAACACTGAACTGTGCCGTTATTGATATTAATTACTCTAAAATGTTTAGTGAAAGTATTGTAGCAGCATTAGGACCTAATTAAAGTATCACAAACTGATAAATATCAAAATGCTGATGATGAGCTGGACTGGATAAAGGAATGTGTAACACAGTCTTTCTCTCTACAGTGACTTTAACTATGAGAATTATGGGATGTTACCTGTGGACAGATGAGGGGTTTCCACTGTTAAAGTACAAAGGAAGAATCATAGACCGATCACTCTTCATGGAGACACAGCTGGGTTCTGGTGAGTCTGATCTCTTCATCTGGAGTTTACTGTATAACATTACAGACAGTCCTTTATATACACCATTTACACTGGTTATTATTAATTATTACTGGTTATTTTAATGATCTTGTTTGCAATTACTCTGACTTAGTGTCCGATCTAGATGCACTTTCTGCCTTATCCTGTATGTGACACTGTGAAGCACTGAACTGTGCCATTATTGATATTAATTACTCTAAAATGTTTAGTGAAAGTATTGTAGCAGCATTAGGACCTAATTAAAGTATCACAAACTGATAAATATCAAAATGCTGATGATGATCTGGACTGGATAAAGGAATGTGTAACACGGTCTTTCTCTCTACAGTGACTTTAACTATGAGAATTATGGGATGTTACCTGTGGACAGATGAGGGGTTTCTGCTGTTAAAGTACAAAGGAAGAATCATAGACCGATCACTCTTCATGGAGACACACCTGGGTTCTGGCGAGTCTGATCTCTTCATCTGGAGTTCACTGTACAACATTATAGAGGAGACATGAGACAGAATTTCATTGTCTCGAATATCACAATACAAAACACTGGAAAAGATTAATTTGCTGCTCATATCATGTATTGTGATATTTCTGTTTAATATTCTTTATGAGGGGCGGCACGGTGGTGTAGTGGTTAGCGCTGTCGCCTCACAGCAAGAAGGTCCTGGGTTCGAGCCCCGGGGCCGGCGAGGGCCTTTCTGTGCGGAGTTTGCATGTTCTCCCCGTGTCCGCGTGGGTTTCCTCCGGGTGCTCCGGTTTCCCCCACAGTCCAAAGACATGCAGGTTAGGTTAACTGGTGACTCTAAATTGACCGTAGGTGTGAATGTGAGTGTGAATGGTTGTCTGTGTCTATGTGTCAGCCCTGTGATGACCTGGCGACTTGTCCAGGGTGTACCCCGCCTTTCGCCCATAGTCAGCTGGGATAGGCTCCAGCTTGCCTGCGACCCTGTAGAAGGATAAAGCGGCTAGAGATAATGAGATGAGATGAGATTCTTTATGAGCGCTACCTCTTATTACACACTAGGTGGCAGCACCAGAGGTCATAGCCCACAGAGCACAGAGTTAGAGAGTGGAAACCTAACTGCCTCAAAGCACACTGACTGAACAGTCCAGAAAGTGAAGGTAATCAGAAGGAAGTGTTTTGGCACATGGGGTCAAACTCCAGGCCCACAGCCTCATTTCATTCGGCCCGCATGAACTTGGAAACAATAAAACTGAAACAGCCTGTAGAACACGACTGCTTAACATTTTCACACTATCCAGAATTCACAGCAGATCTGTAGTGGAGCCATCTGAAGGTAGTTACAGTAAACCGCTGTATATGCATACGCGCACTCCAGTTTCTATCACGGCTGGATTGACCACGGTCTGAAATGCAGGTTAAAATAAACGCCTGGATTTGACACAGGATCTGACTTTAACACCCCGACTGTACTGATATTGCAGTGGTTTGATTTGCTGCCTTTACAAATCAAAATAAAATGTTTTACACTTTAAAATGTAATGTTGTGTGTCAACACCGTCTCATCAGTCTGGTCCTGTGAAGCCTGTATTGGGATATGATTCATACTGTGGCTTTAGTGTATTGTCTCATACGACTGCATTTTTAATTTTATAAAAACATAATTTTACTAACAATGAACAGAATCTGACATTTTTAAAAGTGGCGACTTAACTTTTCATTCTCAGTGTAAATTTTGTTGTTTATCTTTTCAGATATCCTCACTCCATATTTCACATATGAACAGTTAATGACTAAAATATTAGAACATGACAGCTTACCGCTAGGGCGGCACGGTGGTGTAGTGGTTAGCGCTGTCGCCTCACAGCAAGAAGATCCGGGTTTGAGCCCCGTGGCCGGCGAGGGCCTTTCTGTGCGGAGTTTGCATGTTGTCCGTGTGGGTTTCCTCCGGGTGCTCCGGTTTCCCCCACAGTTCAAAGACATGCAGGTTAGGTTAACTGGTGACTCTAAATTGACCGTAGGTGTGAATGTGAGTGTGAATGGTTGTCTGTATCTATGCGTCAGCCCTGTGATGACCTGGCGACTTGTCCAGGGTGTACCCCGCCTTTCGCCCGTAGTCAGCTGGGATAGGCTCCAGCTTGCCTGCGACCCTGTAGAACAGGATAAAGCGGCTAGAGATAATGAGATGAGCTTACCGCTTTTCTGAGGATGGGGTCACATTATCTGTGTCCAGATCACGGCTCTCCATTTTTGAATATGAGCTCATGGACTCACTGATGATTCCTGAAGACACTGATCTCTTGGACTGAATGAATTACACTCCTAAAAATCAGGAAAAAACCAAAACCAAACATTTTGTTAAAATTAGAGAAAAAATCTCACATCTACTGAACTGCACATGTGAAAGACTCCAAACTTAATAAGCAGGAGGATTGACAGTAAGAGTATTATTTTAAGTTCGTTTCTTAAGACACGTATTTTTAAGTTTGTTACCTCGCTTGTTGACAGTTTCGGCGAACACTTCCGCCTTCTTCAAAACAGTCACCAGATGTCGAGTGGTGACGTGCCTTATCAGCTGATGTTACTCTATGGAGGCGTGAACGTCCCACCCAATTTGACAGGTAGTCCACGCCTCCTGCTGTCAGGTCGCTGGCCCAGGACTGCGCTCCAGGTGTGTGACAGCGCGTACGCTCCCTCATCCCGGTTCATAGTCCTCTGCGCCCGCTTACGTATCTCCACTGCCTCCAAAATCCAACGCTGATATCTATTCTCTTCAGCGCGAATGACTCTGGCCTCTTCCCAATTCATTATATGATTTTGTCGTTTGCAGTGGTCTGAAATGGCTGATTTTAAGTTTTCTTGATTTGCTTTTTCTTTTTCGGATCTTGTGAGTCTTTTTGTTGTTTCTTTTTCACATTCTAATTGGTGTTCTTTCCTGCGAGTGTGGAAGCATCTGCCCGTTTCACCAATATAGACTTTATTGCATGAACGGCAAGGGATTTCATATATGATATTGCATTTATTGTCCAGTTGTATTTTATCTTTGGGGTGAACTAGCAGCTGTCGGAGGTTCTTGTATGGTTTGACTGGAGGCGTGGACTACCTGTCAAATTGGGCGGGACGTTCACGCCTCCATAGAGTAACATCAGCTGATAAAGCACGTCACCACTCGATATCTGGTGACTGTTTTGAAGAAGGCGGAAGTGTTCACCGAAACTGTCAACAAGCGAGGTAACATACTTAAAAATACGTGTCTTAAGAAACGAACTTAAAAGAATAGTTATAATTATCAGACATAATTAATTTTCACTACATATTAAAAATAAGTTATGCAGAAGATTGTGCCAAAGAGGTACGCTGCCTGGAAAAACTAAAGAAAAAACTGGCGTGACAAAGAAACCATCTCCACTTCAATCTCCGCTGCCGGGATGAAGGCGTCATTCCAGCAAGCCTCTACATAAAAAATCCAATACCAACAAAAAATGCGGAAAGGACCATAGAAAGAGCGCGAATGACTCTGGTAAGAGAAAGAATTAGATGCACGACTAACAAAATCAACAATTTAAATACAGAAATAACACAAAGAACACAAGATTTCAAACTCCGGTTCAAACTCAGCATTGACATGGAAAAAAGTATGGAAGAACATCTAAATGCAATACAAGAACAAGAATTCTCAAAAACAAAAACACGCCATATTAAAAAACTAAATAGGCTTATCAAAAAGAAACAAAATAAATGCAAGGACAAACAAATAAATGAAAAATGGATATGCAACCTGTCTAAACACACACTAACAACAGCAGAACACACTATACTCTCACGGGGACTAAACTATGCCATCACACCAAATAAAATCCCAAATGAAGAATTCATACTGGCTACGGAACTAGCATGCAACATGTTACAGGACCAAGGACAGAAAGCCGCATTAAGGAACGAAATAGCAGGCATCCTCACCTCAGCTAAACCGCCACCCAGAAACACAACTAAACAGGAAATGGAAGCCATCAGAACACTCACAAAGAACAAGAAAATAACAATACTACCGGCTGATAAAGGGAGGACCACGGTTATCATGGATACTAATCAATATGAAAAACAAATGAATGAAATGCTCACGGACCCAAACACATATGAAATACTCAAAAAAGACCCGACGGAGGAAAAGAAAAAAAGACTAAAACTATTACTCAAACTGTTAATGGATGACAACAAAATTGATAAACAAACATACAACCACCTCATCCCCACAGCAGACATCACCCCCCGGATATACGGCACACCGAAAATTCATAAACCCGGAGCACCACTAAGACCCATAGTAGACAGTATAGGATCAGTTACCTACAACCTTTCCAAGACACTGGCAGACATAATTAAACCACTCCTCGGACTCACGGAATACCACTGCAAAAACTCAAAACAACTGGCGAAAGAACTAAAGGAAATCAAGATAAAAAAGGATGAAATCTTTGTATCACATGACGTCATATCCCTCTTTACAAAAACACCGGTCACAAACACTCTTAACATAGTAGAAAACCGGTTAAAAGCAGACAGAACCCTGAAAAAACATACAAAACTTACAACACAGGACATAACAAAACTATTACATTTCATTTCCACGTCCACATATTTCCAATACAGAGGTACAATCTACAGACAAAAAGAGGGATTTGCAATGGGGGACCCGCTATCTGCCACTCTATGCAACTTTTTTATGGAGGATCTGGAAACCCGAGCCATAGAAACAGCACCGGATGACTGCAAACCTATCTTCTGGAAAAGATACGTTGATGACATTCTTGAAATAACCAAAACAGGTCACACACAACAATTCACGGATCATCTAAACTCCATAGACAAGACAGGCAGCATCAAATTCACACACGAAGAGGAAATGGACAAGACAATAGCTTTTCTGGACCTAAAAATACACCACACAGAAGAAGGGAACATCAGAATTACAACATACAGAAAACCTACACATACCGACCAATATCTTCTCTGGACATCTGAACATCCCATCGCACACAAAATGTCAGTAATCAGAACACTATACGACCGAGCACAGAACATCACGGAGGAGAAAGACAGACAGGAGGAGGAACAACACATCCAACAGGCATTAAAAAACTGCCAATATCTACTGTGGGCAATTCGAAAAGGAAAATCACAGACACAAAAAAAAGGCAAGAAACAAACAAACAAGAAAAAACACAGAAAAAACAAACCAGGGCTTTGTCACATTACCATATATAAAAGGAGTTACAGAACGCATCCAACGATCCATGAGGAAATACCACATCAACACCCCGGTCAAATCATACAAGAACCTCCGACAGCTGCTAGTTCACCCCAAAGATAAAATACAACTGGACAATAAATGCAATGTCATATATGAAATCCCTTGCCGTTCATGCAATAAAGTCTATATTGGTGAAACGGGCAGATGCTTCCACACTCGCAGGAAAGAACACCAATTAGAATGTGAAAAAGAAACAACAAAAAGACTCACAAGATCCGAAAAAGAAAAAGCAAACCAAGAAAACTTAAAATCAGCCATTTCAGACCACTGCAAACGACAAAATCATATTATGAATTGGGAAGAGGCCAGAGTCATTCGCGCTGAAGAGAATAGATACCAGCGTTGGATTTTGGAGGCAGTGGAGATACGTAAGCGGGCGCAGAGGACGATGAACCGGGATGAGGGAGCGTACACCTGGAGCGCAGTCCTGGGCCAGCGACCTGACAGCAGGAGGCGTGAACTACTTGTCAAATTGGGCGGGACGTTCACGCCTCCATAGAGTAACATCAGCTGATAAGGCACGTCACCACTCGACATCTGGTGACTGTTTTGAAGAAGGCGGAAGTGTTCGCCGAAACTGTCAACAAGCGAGGTACAGTAACATACTTAAAAATACGTGTCTTAAGAAACGAACTTAAAAGAGTAGTTATAATTATCAGACATAATTAATTTTCACTACATACAGACAGTAAGAGTAGTTTGAATGGTTATGCAGAAGACGTGTGTATCCCTCTAGACAGGTGGTGATGTGAGCAGTTCAGTAATCAGGGGATTGAGACCTCTGCTGGAAAGGAGGAGAAACAGTTTGAAGTCCAAGCAGGTCAACTGTGACGCCTTCACTAAAAAAGCTGAACCAGGAGGTGACTAAAATCACCTGTAGTTAATAGAAGGGCTACTTTAAGTCTAATCCTACTTTCTCTTTACTAGCATTAAATGGGTTTTAGTTTGAATAAATTCTGATCAGTTACGCTAAACAGAGATGATTTCTGTGAGCCTAAAGTAGGGGTGTGTGATATGACTGTTTTACACCGTGAACGATCCATGATCTGTTTTTACTGAGGGATCACATGGACCGTGATACTAAATATATTTTGTCAGTTGTGCTGAAAATGCTGAGATGTGGCGTCTTGTTTTCTGAGCCAGACTTTACTCTATTCACTCGTCCAGCTCACGGTCTCCCTGAAAGACACAGGAACAAACCAATAATAACCCAGAGTCAGCAGCTCCTTGGGTTACGTTTCCTCATTTTGTTTCCCATCAGCATGGCCAAGAACACAGAGAATCTTTGTTGCAAAGGCAAGAAAGCAGCCTAATATACTTATACAGACTTAATGCTGGTCCCAAGCCCGGATAGACTGGGGACGGTTGGGTCAGGAAGGGCATCTGGTGTAAAACCTACACCAAATCAAATATGTGGAACAGATCCACTGTAGCGACCCCTAACGGGGAGAAGGAGAAAGCAGCCTAAAGACACTCTTTATGAGAAAAACACTGATACCAGGACATTACACCTGCATTCAGCCATTAAACGACTTCTAAATATCGCTGATCCTCATGATGACTGAGTCTCAAATAATTTTACTTTATTCATATATATATATATATATATGAGAAACTGAAGAGAGAAACTCGAATATAGAACACAGCCGATAAACAGCAGCTTTACAGGGAAGATGATTTCAGTTCCGCAGTTTTACTGCTGTTTTTACACGAGCTCAGTCAAATACAACCACATTTCTCTCCAACACAGCACTTACTTTTACTCAGCACTCCATGCTGGGCTTCATTAATCTCACCGGTTCCGCCTGGGGTTGGAGTTTTTATTATTATTTTCTCCCAACAGCAACATAACGGCGTCTCAGCTGAAAGAGAAACACTTTCACTTCCGGAGAACTGATTCACTCCGAGTGATGTGTCGTTCAGGGAATGAATCGACTCTTTGATTCGGCTCTTTGAGATAAATTTTAAATTGAAAAAACAGTGAAATTGAAATGTTTACTCGGTCAGGGAACATTTTGTTGTTCTGAAGTTACACTGCAAGTCCAGTCCACTTTAATTACCAAGAAAAAGTGCTGTCATTAATAATAATAATCTCTCATGTGAAAAAGACAAAAGAAGGCAGCTGAGAAAGATTTCACATTTTATCCTGATTATCACATTATTATATTTTTCCCAGCTACAATATGACCTCCCTGTATATAACAGCTGTTTCTGATACAGTGACTAAATAGTGTAGTATATTGGGGATTTTTTCCTCTAAGAAGAAAAAAATCCAGAGAATTTAGACACCTGACGCTGACACACACCTGAAAGCAAGAAAAGCAAAGCGCACCCAGGTGTTGTTTATTAGAGCTCTTCTTATTTCAGTAAACGCTGCTCACAGTTGGATGGTAGTGATGGTCAGATGAATCCGAGTCTTCGAATCATGTGTCGAGTCTTAGAGCGCGTGACAAATAAATCACGGTCTCGAGACGAGTTTCCATAAAACCCCGATGAGGAACAAGGCGTCTCCGAACAAGCGCCGCTATATATGGAAGGCCATTGGGACCAAAACTAATGACGGTGTTGTGCTAACTTGTACTCGTTAACGCGTAATTGCGTTTTAACGTGTAATTACGCGTTAATATGCAATTTAAATGACGTTTTAACGCGGAAACTACGATTTAAAGCGTAAAATACGAGTTAAAGGGCTGATGACACGTTTTTGACATCTTTGGCGATGTTTTATAACATAAAAAGTAATTCCCGATGATCCATATATTAATTCACGAAGGCGCCTATTTTACAAGTTATGATAAAAAACGCGGCTATTTGGGCAAATTTGACGGGGCTGCAGCACCCAGGAGACGAATGAGGAGGAGGGGCTATATGATGTCAGCGAAAGAATCTTCCTCCTCAGTTACCAATTTGTTGTTGATGCGACAGGTGTTCAGTTTGTCATTATTAGTATTATTACAGGGGCGCAGATACGTTTTTTGAACTTGGGGGGGACAAAAAAACTGGGGGGGACAAAGCTGCCAGCAAACCAACCCCAACCCCGACATGCCTGTCAAACTTGTTGTGGGTAACCATAGCAACCAAGCTCGAGCTCACAACCTGTGCAGTCTGTGCAGCTCAACCAACCAAATATCAGTCTTTGTTTTGTTTTATGTGAGTTGTTGCAACTATGTATACACTGCTGTGCACCTCAATAAACCGAATGGTAATTAGTCTTTTGATTTTTCCGTGAGGTTTGCCTTATGCAAAGAAAGACAGCAGAGACGTTTTTTCCTCCCTATAAGTGGGGGGGACCGAACGAGGTGAAATTAAATCTGGGTGGGACGAATCCCACCCGTCCCACCCTCTATCTGCGCCCGTGTTTTATTATTATACATTGTTATACATTATTATATATATATATATAGTTATAGTTATAGTTATTATGCCTTCGCGTTGTGTTGCTGGCTTTTGCTCCAAAACCCACAAGGATGGGGTAAGTTTATTCAAGTTTCCCAGAGATCCCGAGGTGCATGCAAAGTGGGTGAAGCAAGTCAGGCGCACTTGTGACAAGTGGGAGCCCTCACCAACATCCGTCCTGTGCTCTGAACACTTCGACTTGGATTGTTTTGACACCCTTCCCAGCTTAAAAGAATCTCTTGGGTGTTCAGTTCAGCACAAACGTGTGTTACTACCATCAGCAGTGCCTACAGTCAGTGTTGCCAGATTGGGAGGTTTCCCGCCCAGTTGGGCAGTTTCAAGTGCATTTTGGTGGGTTTTGAACAGTATCTGGCAACACTGCCTACAGCAGGGGTCTTCAATCCTATCCACAAAGGGCCGGTGTAGCTGCAGGCTTTCATTACAGCCAAATTGGAGGCTCACTTGACTGTTGATTGGAGACGAGGGTGAAATGATTAAACAAGTGAAATCAGGTGTAGCTCCTGCTTGGTTGGAATGAAAGCCTGCAGCCACACTGGCCCTTTGCGGATAGGATTGAAGACCCCTGGCCTACAGTATTCTGGCGAGTCCTCCAAAGGCAGTCCTCCTGTCAGAACATGTGTTGTGAAACGACATAAGATAAATGTACGTAGAGCTATAGATTCTACATGATAATCATAAATGTAATCATAAAGTCGGCGTGATATCAGTCATGTATTTGCTTGTGAAAGCTTGCGGCTTTCATGTAACTGCCGCCTAGCAATGAGAGGCAAAGGGTAAAGAGGGTAGGCTATCATAGATTCTATTCAGAAGAGATCAACACAATTCTAGACTCCCAGAAGAGGAAGAGCTAGCACTAGAGAGTTCACCGGTGTTTTCATGCGCCATTTCCATTGAGTAGAACCAGAGTAGAACAGCCAGTGAACCGCAGCGTGTTCCTCTGCTGACGTCACAACATGGCCACGAGCCACAGACCCAGTTTTCTTGCGCTGTGCAATTAAAAGTTGGATATTCGCGTAACAACAGCTTCTTTTCACGTAATTATAACAGAAATCTAACATGTTTGCCATGTTGTATAGTTTATTTAAGAAATTGCATAGAGTCATGTTCATGTCATCAGCCCTTTAAGATGGAGCCAGCAGCAAAAAGAAGATATTCACCTGGAGGGAAACATTTTACAACTGGATCAACTAATCAGGTGAAATGTCCCATATTTAGTTTTCTGATGGGTTTTTATATGGAACCGTCAATCCCATTACATCTTCAGTATTTACAGTAGGTTTTTATTCCCAAGAGATAATTAAAAGAAAAGATATTTAAAAGTTTGCTCATCATGTTCACTTTGATGATGATGCTGAAAAGAAGGTTGAAGGCAGACCTGGTGGATGATGAGACTGGACCAAGATCCAGTAAAGTGATGCTGATGCTGTGCTGATTATACTGTGTGTACTCATAATAAATCAGTGAGAAATATATCACTTTGGAGCTCTTATGTTTAATCACACATTAATTATTCTTTGCTTATTTTTAAAGCATCATAAAGTATAATTTAAAACACGTAACTTTTTGTTACACTCAACATATTTAGACTTAGACTTGTTTCATTTCAAACAGCAAAGTATAAATTAAGTTTAATGGTCAAGTGTAACTTTTACACATGAACAACAAGTTAACTTTTATTAATAATATACTCCTATTATAAACAAGGCATGCTTTAAAATATTGTTTAAAATCTACATTATACACGACAGATTACATGATGGGTGGCACAGTGGTGTAGTGGTTAGTGCCGTCGCCTCACAGCAAGAAGGTCTGGGTTCAAGCCCTGGGGCCGGCGAAGGCCTTTCTGTGCGGAGTTTGCATGTTCTCCCTGTGTCCACGTGGGTTTCCTCCGGGTGCTCCGGTTTCCCCCACAGTTAAAAGACATGCAACTGTTAACGGTGACTCTAAATTGACTGTGAGTGTGAATGGTTGTCTGTGTCTATGTGTCAGCCCTGTGATGACCTGGCGACTTGTCCAGGGTGTACCCCGCCCTTCGCCAGTGGTCAGCTGGGATAGGCTCCAGCTTGCCTGCAACCCTGTAGAACAGGATAAAGTGGCTAGAGATAATGAGATGAGATGAGTTTACATGACAAGAAACCACTTTGTTGCCTGAATAAACATAAAATAAACTACTAAATGGTTAATAATTAAATAAATGTGTGAAGGTAATAAATGTATAAAGAAATACATTCACCAGAGGCATAGCTAGGATTTTTCAAAGAGCGTCATACACTGACTGGCAGCCTGAGTACATACCTGCAGGTTTGTTAATGAAAAAATACATTGAATACATTTGAGAAAATAACGCAGCCTTTGCATCATTCTTTCATCTCATGTTGTGAGCTGTTGAGATGTCGGACAATGATTAGGCCAAATCAGCTTTATCTGGCAGTGTATGGATAGCGGCTCGACATCTTACCCTCGTCAACTGATGCAGATCTCTCTATTCTTGTTGTCTTACTGCTCATCGGCCAAAATGTTTCTAAGTAAAAGGCATCGTGGATGACGAATGGCAAAGATGTCAACAATCTTGTCAATGTCGATCACTCTGTCATAGTGTATTCTTCCACGTTTTCTTGATATTGTGTTCTAGAAATGGCATTAAAACTTAGCTTTGAAGCCATAAAATGCAACTTTGATGGAAAAAAATATATAATAAATTGCTTACCTCTTCACGTCGAAAGAAGGAGGAAAGTTTCGCTTGTTTTGACATGGTGAATTATTAACACGAGGAAATACTCGTAATTCACAACTAAAAATACTGCAGCTACACTGGCAGCTTGACCATGCTTTCTAGTGCGATCGTGTTGCGCTTGCACAGAACTGGGTTTTCATGCCCAAACCACAGAAAGTCCATACAAGGTTATAGAACCCTAATGAGGCTGAGGTGACAATCTAGTTTAAAAAAAAATGTTAGAAAAATGACAGTGGCTGCATTTCTAATATTCTTATGTGGCTATTGAAAAAATTTAAGGTCCGAGTGTGAGGTACGAACCTTGAAAATTCCTGCCTTGAGGTGACAGTGAACTACTGCATCGTGTTGCCTGTTTTAAGATACACTTTTTAAATAATACACTTAATTTGAAATGACAACAAAGGAGACTTTTGTTTAAGCATGTTTTAATATGTTGAAAAATACACTTATTAAAATGTATTTGTGGCAGCAGGGGCGTGGTCAAGCGCCGGTCTGTGACAGGAGGGCGGAGTCAGGGAAGGTAAGTGGCAGAATCACTTCACCTGAGAGCAATTAACCTGTGTTTGTGTGTCTTCCCAGTGACCGCGCCCTATATGAGGAGGGAGAGTGAGAGCGGAGGCAGCTCATCCCTGAACCAGACGCCGGTTGTGTGTGTGTGTGTGTCTGTTTGAATGAAGTATTGTTTAAACTGAAAAGTCTAGCAATAAACGCTGTTTTGGAACCTGATCCCTGTCCTGCCGTCCTCTGTGCTCCACCCACACATAGGGAGTCCTACAGTATTCCTTTACTGCATACTAAAGTGCAATTTAAAATGGATTACTTTGAAATATGAAGGCACTGGATATTGTTGGGCTGTCTTGGCTGACATGTCTCTTCAACATAGCATGGAGGTCAGGGACAGTGCCTCTGGATTGGCAGACTGGGGTGGTGGTCACCCTTTTAAAATGGGAGACCAGAGAGTGTGTTCCAACTATAGGGGGATCACACTTAAGGCCTCTGTATGCTCTTGCGACAAGGCTTTCGCAGATAGATTTTCGCAGACAGTTGTAATTTATTGTTGAGCGGGGATAATAGGCGTGCGCGATGTTATTCACCGGCACAACGCAAGGGGGCGAGAAGTCACTAGGAGTAGTTGGTGGGTGTGGTTAATGGAGTGTTTATCCTCCGGTTACTTATAATGACTAGAACTTTATATATATATATATATATATATATATATATATATATATATATATATATATATATATATATATATATATATAATGACTAGAACTGGAGTCGTATAGATGTACGTACTTCCTCAATCAACCGCTCTTCATGCTGCTCCATCTTCGCTCTTGTTTTTAAAAATGCCAGTCTTGAAAACAAAACAAACCGGGAAAGTAGGGAAGCGGAAGTGCGTGTACAGCGGGTAGAGTGGACCAATCAGAGCCCTCTTGTCTGCGAGGCTTCTGCGGTGGTCACAATTTTTGGGAGGTGCGCGCAGAGCGTCTGCGAAGGTGGGAGGGCTATGCAGACACTGTCTGCGACACCGTCTGCGAGGACTGGGTTGTCAGCATAAATTGGCCTTTAGCCTCCCTGGGAAAGCCTATGCTGGGATGCTGGAGAGGAGAGTCCGGTCGATAGTCGAACCTCGGATTCAGGAGGAACAATGCGGTTTTTGTCCTGGTTGTGGAACACTTGACCAGCTCTTTACCCTTGCAAGGGTACTGGAGAGTGCATGGGAGTTTGCCCAACTGGTCTACATGTGTTTTGTGGACCTGGAGAAGGCTTACGACCGTGTCCCTCGTGGTGCCCTGTGGGGGGTGCTTCAGGAGTATGGGGTTCAGGGTCCACTACTGTGGGCTATTCGGACACTGTATGACCGGAGTAGGAGTTTGGTTTGCATTGCCGGCAGTAAGTTGGACTCATTCCCAGTGTATGTTGGACTCCACCAGGGCTGTCCTTTGTCACCGGTTCCGTTCATAACCTTGGACAGAATTTCTAAGTGCAGCCAAGGGGTGGAGGGTGTCCGGTTTGGTAGCATCAGGATCAGTGGTGGCTGGTAGTCTTTCAAACAGGGGAGGCTGGTCGGTTACGATATTTCCAGATTTTAAAAGAAAAAACATCAATTTTGCCCATACTCTTGCCTCTGATCTGGTTGATTGTTGGCAGGGTCACAAACTGTGAAATAACAGGTTCTTTTGGCCCATTAGCCTACTGTCCAATATACATGATGGTGGTGTTGGGGGGGGTATATTTTAACATTTTATATTTTAAAATTGTGGCATGTTGCTTAAAAATTGATCATTATTGAAAGCAGCTCTTTGTCAGGAACCTCAGCCATAGAGCTGGGTGCCACACATTTCATTCAATGACACTTTCCCTATATTTTGCTTATTTTGACTGAGAAATGTTTTATTGACAATTTTGATAACCCTTCACTTTTAATCCAGGTCTGTAGTGTGAAATGTTCTCGGCTGTGTTTTTGTTTAAAAATGTTTTCCAAATTGTAGCTGTGTTTAATTCATATCCAGAAAAATATATATTCCAATATAATATACTCAGCATAAACATTTTAAATAGATTCTATATTTTTGGTCTATCCATGACATATTACTAAAGTAGCCTATTTAGTGTTGTTGATGTGGGTCACTTGCTGTTAGCCAATTCACTTTCTCGTACCAGGAGAGCTGAAAGGAACGAGTATTATTCCCTACCTTTTTCACCAAGTCAGTTTGAGGCGTTGGTCTCTTTAATTGTATTTTTTTCCTCGAAAGGAAGACTGGCAAATGGCTTCGCCAAAATTAAATCAGCAATGCTTGGCATCCGTGCGCAGCTTTCTTGCTAGCTGACTAGCCCCCTCAAGTTCAAGTTCAGTCACTCAAATAAATGAAATTTCTGGAACTAAGATAGCAAACTTGACAACACTATATTTACACTTTATTTACAATGAAAATATATACAAACTAAAAAAGCTGGTAGAAACCGTAAGTAATGAATGAAATCGAAATGTAAGCTGATCTCTTACAATACACCACAGCACTTGCGAATCCACATGGGACTGAACTGAAATTCACCGCTGCCTGTCTATAGTTGAAACGAGCTGTCAATCAAAGAAAATATCCGGCCGCTTTCACCAATCACCAGTCTCTTTGCGGAACCTGCCATGTCCCTCCCATGTGAGGCTCGGAGTCCGTAGGCGGGCATTTTCGCAGTATTTGTCCAATAACCGTCTTGCATTTTGAGATTGAAACGCGCATAGCTCCCAAATGCCATTGAAGTCCACTGAGGCTGGGAGTCCGTGGGAGTCCGTAGGCAGGCGTTTTCACAGTATTTGTCCAATAATCGTCTTGCATTTTGATATTGAAAGCGCAGAGCTACCAAATGCCATTGAAGTCCACTGAGGCTGTGCTGCATCGCGCTGTCACGAGGGGGAGAAACTCACGCACACATTAAAGTTATAAGGGCATTTTTAGAGGAGGCTGAGCCTCCCTCGTTGTCTTAGAGCACTCGCCCGTGATCAGGATCACGTCTCTGCTTTTTGTGCATGATGTGGTCCTGTTGGCGTCATCAATCTGTGACTTACAGCACATGCTGGGATGGTTTGCAGCTGAGTGTGAAGTGGCTGGGATGAGGATCAGCACCTCCAAGTCTGTGCCCATGGCACTCAGCCGGAAACGGGTGGAGTGCTTACTCCAGGTCAGGAGGGAGTTACTACCTAAAGTGGAGGAGTTTAAGTATCTCGGGGTTTTGTTCACGAGTGAGGGTAAGGGGAGAGGGAGTTGGACAGATGGATTGGGGTAGCATCAGCAGTGATGCAGACGCTAAACCGGTCTGTTGTGGTAAAGAGAGAGCTGAGCCAAAAGGCAAAGCTCTCAATTTACTGGTCCATCTATGTTCCCACTCTCACCTATGGTCACGAGCTATGGGTAGTGACCGAAAGAATGAGATTGAGGATACAAGTGGTAGAAATAAGTTTTCTCCACAGGGTGGCTGGGCTCTCCCTGAAAGACAGGGTGAGAAGCTTGGTCATTCGGGAAAGACTCAGAGTAGAACCGCTGCTCCTACACATCGAAAGGAGTCAGTTGAGGTGGTTCGGGCACCTTGTTAGGATGCCCCTGGACGCCTCCCAAGGGAGGTTTTCTGAGCATGACCCACTGGGAGGAGACCCCAGGGCAGACCCAGGACACACTGGAGAGATTACATCTTTCAGCTGGCCTAGGAATGCCTCAGTATTCCCCTGAAGAGCTGGTGGACATGGCCGGGGAGAAGGAAGTCTGGGCTGCTCTGCTTAGGCTGCTACCCCCGCGACTCGGATCCAGATAAGCAGTAGAAGATGGATGGATGGATGGATGGATACTTTGAAATATATCTCATCTCATTATCTCTAGCCGCTTTATCCTTCTACAGGGTCGCAGGCAAGCTGGAGCCTATCCCAGCTGACTATGGGCGAAAGGCGGGGTACACCCTGGACAAGTCGCCAGGTCATCACAGGGCTGACACATAGACACAGACAACCATTCACACTCACACCTACGGCCAATTTAGAGTCACCAGTTAACCTAACCTGCATGTCTTTGGACTGTGGGGGAAACCGGAGCACCCGGAGAAAACCCATGCGGACACGGGGAGAACATGCAAACTCCACACAGAAGGGCCCTCGCCAGCCCCAGGGCTCGAACCCAGGACCTTCTTGCTGTGAGATGACAGCGCTAACCACTACACCACCGTGCCGCCACTTTGAAATATATATTTTTATATAATACACTTAATTTGAAATGACAATGTAGTACTTTAAATATACTTCATGAAAAATACATACATTTACATATATTGAATGTGTATTTTCTGAAAGAACATGAAATGGAAAAAAAATTGTCTTTTAGTATTCTTTAGAAACTACAACTATCCTTTGAGAGCACAAAAGTATGCTTCCTGTTCATGAAGCTGGGCTTTTTAAAAAGGAAGTAGTTTACCCAGAGCCATTCCTGAACATTTGGGTGCCTTTAGAACATTTTGTACTGCTGCGTTGAATCTACGCTGTAGGGCGTGGTGTAGCTGCGTATCCTACACCGACTTGACTTTATTCACACTTTATTTCAGCAGGTCAAATGGTCATGATATTTGTTCTTTAGTAAGCCTGGTGTGTGTGTGTGTGTGTGTGTGTGTGTGTGTTTTATTTTCCTCAGTCTAATTATTAGCACAAAACAAAAGGTAAACGATACAAGAATATGGTAAAATATAATTTTGTGACAAAGACATTTTCACAGTAGATAATAATATATCAGCCCTATATTCCAATAGTGCCACAGTTAAAGCTCTCCATAAAGAAATAATGATCAGTGGAAACAAGGTACATCCCAGTGTTTCAGATATTTTTTATCCATTTATAGTAAAACTACAAGTTACTTCTGTTATAGCAGCTACAAACAGTCGTTCCCTCACCAGCCTCACATTTTTTCTCTCTTGAAGTCATGTGGTCTTGAAACCTCAAAGCATAAACTCCTCTGTCCTGAAGATGTCAGAAGACTTTGAGCTGTTACTATAGAAACCATAATGTATTAGAACGCGCGCATAAATATAAACCTACACTACTGTCAGAGCTGCTGTTATAGAAAAGTAATCAACACCTTCTGACCAATCAGAATCCAGAACTGAATAAGATCTGTGGTCTACAGCAGTGTTTCTCAACCACTAGGCCATCTAGTGGGCTGCAAATTTTTTTCAATTTGAAGCAAATTTTCAGTTGGGTTTAATTGCTGGGTTGCAGCCGACATCACATCTGCCTCATTAGATATGCAAGGCATGAAGTGGTGGTCAGCTGAGCTTGCTGTTCACAAAGTGTTACTATCACTGCGGCGCCTTGCTAGTCCTTAAGCTTGCGTTGTTTTGGGCTGCTTGAATCGAATGAACTGTGAAACTGATAAAAGTTTCTTCTAGGTTCCCCATGAAGTAATAAAAAAGGGTGAAAAAGCAAAGGATTTTACCAAAAGACGATGAGAAAGGTGGCTCTTGAAACTTTCACTGCAATGGAAGAGAACGGAGTCGAAGAATGCTTGAGTTTACACTGATCACTTCGTGAAACGTTTGTAAATTCCTCTGATTTATGTCTTTTGGATTCACAAACCACTGACTTTTCTCACTATTTTCCATTATTTTATGATGTTTTGAAGTTCAGGAGACGCTTAAGTCCTCAGATATGTTTTTGTTTACTGTTTGATAGTGGTCACCATATTCAGGGCCGTTGACAGCTTTGGCTGGGCCCGGGACAAAATAATCTGAGTGGGCCCCCCCCAAATAATCTGAGTGCCCCCCCCCCACACACACACATACGCGCGCACGCACACACATACGCGCGCACGCACATCGCCACACAGCAACCACCCACACCCAACCCCTCTTTTCACAGTCTCCATTCACTCCAACCCTTAAATAACAGGTATTCCAAGCCCGTTATAACAGTCAACCATTTTATTTCAACATATTTACAGTTTGAATATTTCCTTAGTCTGCAACTATTCAGGTGCGAAATGCAATGCACCGGACTTTTGCTGTGGCAAAGTCGTCAATAAGGTCATTGAAGTCCAGCTTCTTTGCAAGTTTGCGCTCTATAGATTGATTGATTGATTGATTGATTGATTGAGGAACTTTATTAATCCCCAAGGGGGAAATTGAACGCCACCTGACCATACATACAACACATAACAGTAAGACAGGACAACCACATCATAAATAGAAGGAGAAATATAAATAGATAAAGATATAAAAAATAAAAACAGTATAGAGAGCATAGCCAGCCCATTGAGCCTCTCCTGTGACATGTCTGAGCGCAGGTAGTTGATAAACCAAAATGATTGTTTACGGGATGGAACTGGGCCTCAATGAGAACAGAGTTATGGCTTTCCCAAAATCTGAACATAGAAGCATCACCACTAGTGATGTATACAGTGAGTTTTTCAGTGTATTTTTTTGTCTTGTTTTTCATAAACATCCTTTCCGTACTCGATTTAGAATGTTACAAAAAAAAATTGACACCCTCCCAACCACGTAACATTAGCCTATCTGACCTGGGGGCTGACACGTTTATTACGGATAAACCAAAAGGATTACAACGTTCCCTGGATATAGAACTGGACCGAGAAGATTTCAAAATCTTAACGTGTAAGCAACAACAATAAAACAGAGGTCATTTTATTCATTTAGGGCTTATTAGGCTACTTTCATTAATTGCGCTTTTCATACAGGCCTATCATTTTTCACTTGAGCAAGGGAATTGTTTGAAGAGTATCCAGTCTAAGCGAAAGTTTAATGTTTTGCAACAGACTAACCTCAAAACACCCCATTTATAGCCCATTCGTTACATTAAACTCTATCTAGCTGGCAATTTCACATGCCGTCGTATCTACACGGGATGATTTCCAACAAAATAAGGTTTAATTAACAAGAGGCAGCGTTCCACGGGCTTTCAGCTAACCGGAGTCCAGCTCAGCGCAGCTCAGCAAGCGTGCCTAAAACCAGGGTTCGAATTATAAATTTGACCCTATGGGGGTCTCTATTTAAAAAAAAAAAGCAATGCATACTCGCTCTCCTGGACCAGCGCACTTTTGCGCACTGCAGTGCACAGCTTTCACACACAGGCGTGCGCATGCACGCACGCACACACGGTGTTGCATATATATATATATATATATATATATATATATATATATATAGTTAAACAAATTATATATATATATATATATATATATATATATATATATATATATATATATATATTGTTAAACAAAGGAAGATCGTTGTGAGATAGAGGACAAGTCTTCTTCGGACTTAACTTCACATTCGATTTCGCAGGCTGCAAATTTCAGTTTGCGCGCATAGTGGTGTGGTGGTGAAGTACAGCCGTACATGTTGCGGTTTAATAACACGTTCAATACAAAGTTATGGCTGCATGGTGATCGGAAATGAAACGAGTTTTATTTATATTTATATGGTGATATAGGCTATTCAAGCTTATTATGGTGATATATGACGTATTTGAGAGACTTCCACAGAAAATTAAGTTTGCTTCTTTCTTGGGAGCCTGAGGGAATGGGAGCTCAGCTCCCATTGGCTCCCACGTAATTCGAACTATGCCTAAAACATTTGGATATGATTGCGGGCCAATGTGCTATTCTTTGCTTCATTGAGATATATGCAACACAGTGTTATTAAACCGATATGTTTATGAAATAATTCAATGCCCTGTGCATTTCAGTGTTCACTCAGTGTACCCTGCTATCCCCTACTTTATAATTATGAATGGCGCGTTGCGCGTGCTGGGGTTACATTACGGGGCTGGAAAAAAGTTATCTGTGTCTTACCTGGCTCAGCTGCCCCACTGCCTTCACCACCTGCTGCATCATCTAAATCTTTTCTAAAATATCTATGCAGTGAGCCCCTGAGGCTCTTGGATTCTTCATCTCTTTTTCTCTTTTCTTTTCTTTGCTCCTGACTTGTGCATGTTGGCAAACGGGCTCGCACGCTTATTGTCGAAGCGTTATGATGGAATAGTGCTGTGTTATTTAGCGCCTTAATCAAAGACCAAACCCTTTCTGCATTAGGGGTGGTAGGTGGGTTCTTGAATCTATTTTCGAAGACAATAAAGGCAAAAGAACCAGAAATCATTCATTGAATGCAAATATAGCACATTTTTCTCCCCCAAATCAACACATTTTGAAATGAAACAGAATGATTAATGGCATCTTCATGAGGGACCAGTTCTGGGCCCCCCTCATGCCTGGGCCCGGGACAAAATACCCGGTTGTCCCCCCCTGTCGACGGCCCTGACCATATTGTAAACTAACGCATATATAATATGTGTAATCCCCAAGGGTTTCCATGGATCTTTGTGAATGATTTACCTGGAAGAGAAAAGCAGGGAGGATTGGGAATCGAGCCGCTGTGGTTTCTTTACACCCGATACTAAAACTTGTAGTGTCCTAGCAATCATCGCAAAGATGCGTACAAAAAGCCCAAAAGTGCCTCCTTACTGGGGTAAAAACAATACAGGATTTAACTTGTAGTGTCCTGATCCCCAGATCTTTAACTCAGACACATATAAAAAGTTGTTCTCCTCCATGCTCTTCCAGGTTTCCATCAGTGTGTTTGTGTAGAACAATGTCTGCAGCACCAGGTCGTTTGAGATGTCGGGGAACTCAACGGATGGATAATTTTCCAATTTGTCAGAAAAATCCTTCTTTGCTCGTGTGTAAGGATCTAATCCCATTGAACGGGTTCTATATTCACTTCTTTTGAGTGTAGTTCTTGGTTTTAATAACTTGCTTGTTTGCTGAACACAAACATGGCAATAAGTTCTTGCGTTAATGGACCAGACTCCACTTTTGGATCATTAATCCCTTTTGACTGAAAATGCCCTGCATGCATGATTTTATGTTCGCTTCTGGCACATCCATACATTTTAAATACCATACCTACAATTAAAACCAGTTTGTTTTTATTGCATTTATTTAATTTCTGGGCTCCCATCTGTAACAGGGAGTGATGGTGTATCCCAGTAATACACTCTACAATAGATTATTAGATTCTAACAGAATAGATGAGCCAAAATAATTGGGGATCTTTTTTTTTAATGGGCCCCGACTGGTTACAAGTATGAATAGGTGGGCCTTAAACATTGAGAACCCCTGCTCTACAGTACATGAAGTGTGTGTTGAAGGATGATGATGTCGAGTTCCACAAAACTGGAACTGCTGTGCGGTGCGGAACCTGGAATTGGCCATCATGAAAGAGGGCCAATGCCAGGTTGTTTTGAGCCCAAAACACGTGCGTGCGCACACACATACACACACCAGTTACATACATTCACACAAAGCCCTCAACACCATATCACTGTTCTGAATATAAAACTGAGCTAAAGCTTTTGACATTTAATAAAAATGCTTCTGTTTTGCAAATGTGTTCCTCCAGGTCTTTCAGTGGTGTTTTGTTTGTGTGTTCACATGGGAAATACCATTACACCTGAAATAACATAGCACCTAAATACCAAATACACTCTTATAAACTTGGTTTTTAGACAGAAATTTATGTTGAATCACTGTCACAGAAATGAATTATTTAAAAAAAAATCATGTGAAATCCATAAACTAATCTTTGACAAAAAAAAAAAGAATTACACTGTCTTTATATATTTATTTCTTCAAAATGTACTGATACAATTATCCAAAATATTGTAAGTAGTGTATACTGATTTAAAAGAGAAGGCACTGATCCCATATCAGTTATGATCGGCTGACATCAGGGGGAAAAAATCCGGATCAGATATCAGAGAGAATAAAGAACAGATTGGGTCTGATCCTGTAACAAAAAGATCTAAACTACAGTCACAGAGCGCATTATTAGGAACACTACAATATTACTGGGCAGGGACTCCCTTTACTCTCAAAACAGACTCAATTCCTCATGGCATGGGTTCCACAAGATGTAGGAAACAGTCCCCTGAGGTTCTGGTCCATGCTGTCATGATGGCGTCATGTAATTGTTGCAGATTTGACCATCCGTCTGTTAATCTCTCTCTCTCTTTCATTCAATAATGTCACAGGCAATTTCATGCAGCTCACAAGTTGTTCCACATTCAGTGTAGAATTGTGTGCAGTCTCAGGCTACATCCACATGACAACGGCAATGAGATTTTTTTTTTTAGCGAGTAAAAAAAATATCGCGTCCACATGGGCAACGGATGGTACATATGGCAACACAATACTTGCTGAAAACAATGCAATACACATGCCACATCTCTACGTGCACTGTAAGACGGTCCCATCGGAGACACCAGAACAATAGAAGAAGTAGGACGCATGCGCATAAACCCCTTCTTCTACCCGGCGTGCTGCTTGTTCTAGTCATGTGGTTGTGATGTCATCATAAACAAATCCGTTCTACTCATCCAGACGACTTCGCAATGGCGCCGTTGCCAGATTTTTCCACTCTGGAAACCGTTCTCAAAAAATATCGTTTTGGGGCACCCAAAACGCCGGTGCCGTGTGGACACCAGGCCGAAACGATAAAAAATTGTATCGGATTCACCTGAATCCGTTGCCGTGTGGACAGAGCATCATTCACTGTGCACCATGAAAACACAATGACCACGTCTCCACATTGTGTGTTGAACACGATGGCGAACAGGTTGAGACCGTCCTGCAAATCATCTTGCACATATGATGTATGTTTTGTAAATAAATGGTTCCTACCGTTTAAGTGTTAACATAATTTTGACTAACCCTGTATATTGTAACTGCAATGCGTATCTCATTTTTGGTATCACAATAATGTCACAAGACGATGCAGCAATTTACTGACGTGAAAGACATGACACAACACAACACAATTCAATGGTTCATTCATGGTGCTGTAATATTATTATTCTATCCAGGTTGATTTTGTGCCCTTGCAAATATTTTGCTTACACACTTACCAGGAGCTTTTAGGCGCTGATTAAATATCTATATGCAGCATTAGGTATGTCGCAATAATATGATCAGGTACCATCAAGGGTACATGTTTTGTCCCTTTACTGTGTATGTTTTTCACTGGGATGGTTGATGAAGTGTATCGTAAATTAGCTTTCAGAGTAAAGCTTTAAAAAGTACATCAATGATCCTTGAAGTCAAATTTAAAGGTATACTACATCCACATTTTCAGGTATAATATACAGACTAAAGGTACAACCCCAGCCACTAGAAAGTACAGTTTGGTACTGATTGCAGACCAGCAAAATCTCTTATGTGTCAGTAATTAGTAGGATTAAACTGTTTATTGTTGTATGTTATATACACATATGTCGTAAATGTATCATATTCTGTTTCATTATTATTTGCATCCAGAAATTACATAATGGCATGGCACTGTTACAAACATTATAATACATAGGGCCAAATTACCAAATTCTGATTGGTCAATCAAGGAGGGCTTTTTTCCTTAACACGGGGCTGTAGTTCTGAAATGCCATTGGCTAGTTCGTTACTTGGTTTGAAACCGATTCAAACGTGCAAGATAGTCTTGCACCCTGATTGGTTCAGAAAATGTGAATGACAAATATTGTGAACTTGAATGGCTTCCGAAGTATGAATTTGGCCCTATATATTATAAACAAGTAATTGTATGGTTCCTCATAAAATTAAGAATCAATTTCACTTGTGATTTCAAAGTTTTGAAATTGCCCTCATCGCTTCACGACTCAGGCAATTTTCAAAACTTCAAAATCACTCGTGAAATTAATCCTTAATTTTGCTCGGCCCCATACAATTACCTATACAACTTATACACACATAGATACAAATAAGAAGATTTTAAAATGTTTCTTTTTTTCAAGGATTGTAGCAGTAATCACTAAAGCGGTGGCTACAATTATCGACAGGCCATAATTATCGACACCTTTTCAGATTTGCCAATAAAAACAATTTTACAAAGGTGAGTTTCAGGTCCAACAGTTATTATTGGTTAATTAATCAACCAGAAGACCCGCCTCGCTCTTTGATCTTGTCATCTGATGACACAGCTCGTTACTTGAGATGGATTTTTTTTTCTCGTACAATCAGCAATTTGAGGAAAACCTGGACGTTATCATTGCAGGTAAGCATGGTGGAAAGATCATGGACATGTTTTTACTGATCAGATTCACTGATATTTCATGATCTCCTCGTTGAAACGTACTTTGTTTCTTACTTTTTCATTTGACAATCACGATTTTGTATCTAAACGCATGTTTGAGAAGTCACGTGAGGTGTCGATAATAGTGATCACTTTCACTGGTGTCCACCATTATTGACACCCTGCGGAATTAAGTGGCATTTACAACTGTTATGGATCGATCTTTGTGTAACACTGTTGAAGTAGATGAAGTACTTTAAAAAAATAAAAGTGCTGTGATTTATAATTTTTTTTTCTGATTTATAACAGAATGGAATTTTGTAGAGTATTTGGAATCCTACTACAATAAATCGAATTAGACCAGAATTAAATTCCTAGCATATAAAAAATGCCATTTATTGGTAAACAACAAAACTATAAATTAATACAAACGACAAGTGATTAACAAAATGTGATCTATGAAAATACTTAGAAAGTGGGTAGAAAGTGGAACAAAAAGATTTTCTGATGCAGATTAAACATTATCAGTTCATTTATTTACAAACATTAGAATTGCTTCCTCATTTACAGAAACACTGACATCCATATATTTATATAAAATATACTTTGGACTAAATATTAATCTATGTAAAACAAATTTTAAATAAAAACTATGTTTTGCTAATTTAATAACGATTATTTTAAAAAAAATTATAATCCGGGTGTCTAACTGTGGACAAAGGTGTTGATAATTGTGGAAGGGTGTCATGTGGTCTGATATGCTAAGTAATCAGGAATCAACTTGTTTTTTTTTCCAGTGAAAGTTTGAGTAATTATTCATCCACAATTTATGGATTGAAAGTCTTATCTACTTTGGCAATGGCCAAAAGATCTTTACTACTTTAAAATTAAACAAACACCTTATATCTAGGATTAGGTTTCTACACCTCAGGAGTAATAATAAATATATAGTTCAAGTTTAAAGTTCAAATTAAAGGTTTTAGGTGACTTTTGATTTTCACAGATTTTCTTTCCAGGTACCAATAATGTATCCCAGTCCCCCCCTCCCCTCCCCCCCTTTTTGGCTAGAGATTAGTCATGAACAACCAGGACATTTCAGTGAGTCGGATTATTTGACTCAAATCACCAATAAGAGCCGACTCTTTTGGCTGTCAAATGATTCACTGTCATTTCTGCCTTAGCCAAAAAGTTTGCGATATTATGTCCCGTGGTTGATCTGCTGCTGTCAGGTTTCAGCTCGAACTGTGTATTGAACACTTACTCTGCATTGCTTAGATCGACAACAAAAGAAAGAAAGGAATGAGTCGGATCTCAGCGGTCACTCAAATGATTCGGTTCAAAGAGTTGACTCGTTTGCAACATAATCACATCACACTCACATATTATATTGGCACAGTAAATGCACTGATTAAACATTAATATGCAACATAATACATACAAAGTAGACTACAGATGTGTTTCAGACACTATTCATCAATTCCCTTCTTTCAGGTGGAAGAAAAAAAAAAGGCTCGTGATCATGTGCAGAGCTTCTCAGGTACCAGGTTGTGGTCTCGGAGCTGGTTGAGGAAGGTGTGCGGTTCCTCCATGCAAGAGATCTCTGTCTTCTTGCAGTGAAAAAACTTCATCTCCTCTTCAGTGAGAAAATCCAGCGAATCCATTGGGTCTCTGTTCATCCGCCTGCTCTCTACTCAAATACATCCATTATTCTAAAGGGACAATAAAACACCAGCTCTGGAAGATGTAAATGTCAGACTCTACCTTCCTGATCCTGAACAGGGCTGAGTGCTTTGGCGTTGATCACTGAAGATTTGGTGATATAAAACTGAAATCTCCTCCAATCTCCCGCCTTCCTCGATTTGCTCGCGCCGCTCACTTCCACACTTGAAACCCGGAAGTTAGAAACGAAACCGAAAGTAGTGAACCCGAGGGCGGGGGACTGAGCAAAATTTGTAAACAGTTGTGGGTTCTTTCACATAAAACAAGGAGAACTAGAAGGGCTCTCGGTAGAGCGCAGACCTCCGCCAAGTCACAAATTCGGATTTGCATCAAAATCTAAGCAATTGTTCCTTGGCCCCTGGTCCACCTTTCTTCAAAAGTTCATCAAAATCCATTCACTACTTTATGAGTTGGGAAAAGACAAAATCTGCATACATATCAGAACCCTAGATTTGTCATGAATAGGCAGATGGATGGATATACAGTGGTGCTTGAAAGTTTGTGAACCCTTTAGAATATGTTACATTAATTCACACAAAGCTCTCACATTATCTCGCTGTACTGAATATAAAACTGAGCTAAATGTTTTGACATTTAATAAAAACGCTTTTGGTTTGCAAAAACTGTTGTGTTTCTCCAGATCATTCATTATGCATGCGTGTGAATACCAATACACCTGAAATACCAAGAAATAACATAACACAGCACCCAAATGAGCTCTTATATATATATATATATATATATATATATATATATATATATATATATATATATATATAATTTTAAACATGAATTTATTTTCAATAACTGAGTTGAAAATTCAATAAAAATATTTTTAAATACATAGACAATTTTTTAAATGACAAAATAATTACGCTATTTCTTCAAAATGTATTTGACTGATACAATTATGTAACATACTGTAATTAGTTTAGACTTAAATAAAAGTGATGGCACTGATCCCATATCGGGTTTGATCAGCTGATACCAGAAAAAAAAATCAAGATCAGATATCAAAGAAAATAAAGAACAGCTTTGGTCTGATCCTGTAACAAAAAGATCTAATCTACAGTCACAGAGCACATTATTAGGAACACTAATTCATGCTGTTGGTGCCAAATTCTGACCCCACCATCTGTGAGCCTCAGCAGAAATCGAGGTTCATCAGACCAGGCTACGTTTTTTCACTCTTCACCTGTCCAGTTGTGGTGATCCTGTGCCAATGCAGCCTCAGCTTTCTGTTCTTGGCTGACAGAAGTGGAACCAGACGTGGTCATCCACCTCAGTGTTCAGTGTGTTGTGCATTTTGAGATGCTTTTCTGCTAACCACAATTGTACAGAGTGGTTATCTGAGTTACTGTAGCCTTTCTGTCAGCTTAAACCAGTCTGGCCGTTCTCCGGTGAACCCTCTCATCAACAAGGCGGTTTCATCCAGGTGTTCCTAATAAAGTGCTCAGTGAGTGGATATTAAACACCAACCAAAGGACAAAGTGATAAATGTGCCTTGTAGTGAGTCTCCTCGGGGCTTCCTCAGATTAACTCCCCAAATGCCAAATGTCAGGTGAGAATCCCACCAATGTCCTGAAACTGTTCCTGTCCATTTCAGCTCCCTCTTCCACTGACTGGGTTCAGCTCGAGTCCCTGTGCTTTTTCACCTGCTCTTTCAGGGTTTTTAAGGGACTGAGGTCCAGGCAGTTTCATGCTGATCACAAGTTGTTCCACATTCAGTGTAGAATTGTGTGCAGTCTGATTCACTGTGTGCCATGAACACACACTGACCACGTCTCCGAGTCTCTTTCATTTGTTTGAACTAAATGACTGATGTGTTTATGAATGTGCTGTCTGTTCCCCAACATGGAAATGCAGGAACACCAGAGTCTTCATCACACACGCAGATGTTCATCACCAACTGAAAATAAAAGAAAAACATCTGAATTAATCCCCACACACTGGACTGTGGTACTTCATGACCAACAGCATGTAATCATCTCTGCTCCAAGAGAAACATTATTATCTCCTGTTTATAATTTAATTCAACATTTATTCAGTCTTCTATAATATCTGTGTTCTAACATTGAGCTCCAACAAATGAGAACTTCCACAAGATCTCACAGGAAAGTGAGCAGACGTTTCCCATCACATCACTGCTCTTATCCAATCACAGGCTTTGGAGCTTTTTAAACAGTAACTAACACTGCGGTGGGTTTGATCTCTTGTTCTACATGTAGATTTAAGTGCAGACTTTAAGAAGAAGCCGAGGTGAATTTTACAGGAATGACAGAAGACACGGTGTGGAGGTGGAGAGCAGGAAGGAGTGTCAGAGTAAGTAAAGTGGCTCCTTAAATCACATATTTGTGGCAGTGTGGCATTAAAGATGATCATTTTACTGAGTTTTGAGGAGAGTTGAGAAGAAAGTGTGCTGCTGATCAGAAACAGGGAAAAGCCGAGATCATCTTATTCAGACAAAAGCAGCAGGATGAAGTCAGAGACAGCAGGGTGTCACAAGGAGACGAGGTGTTCATTTACAATCACTCTCATGCACTCAGACGGGACAATTTGGAGACTCTGACTGACTCCATCTTCTGCTTTCAGATGAATTTTAAATCAATTTTACTGAACAACAAACAGCATTAAAGACAACTGGGAGGAAAAAGTCAGATTAAATAGAACACAGTGAAAATTTCTAAAACTGGTTTTATTTCATGGCTTGCTCATGTGACATTTACTGAAATTAAAGGAAAATGATAATGAGGTTAAATGATTATTCTTTTTCTTTTCAACATTCACCTAAAAAAGGTTATTACTTACCTGAGTACCTGTAGTTTGTAATGTTCATCATCCTTAAGAGCAGAGAGCAACTTCTTTCCTGAATCTCCCATTTTATTCCCAGACAGATCAAGTTCTCTCAGGGGTGAGGGATTTGATCTCGGAGCTGAAGCGAGAGCAGCACAGCCTTCATCTGAGACACCACACTCACACAACCTAGAGAGACACAATGACACACACTTCACTGCCTCAGTTTGTGAAGATCAAGATTTGCTTTGATGTTTTTGCTTTGCTTTCTAATTAGCTCTTGGAGAAGTCATTCACTCAGAGCTTCACACACTTTTTAAACCCCAGAGTGTGAATGTTTAAATGGTTTATTCAGGACTGACAAGAACAAGGCCGAATCCCATTTCACCCCTTGGACCAACCCCTTGGCCCTTCCCCTCCATTTTGTGCGTTCACGTGAAGGGGTAGGGGTATCCCAATCCCAGTTAACGTGGAGGGGTAGGGGAAGGGGTAGGGCTTCTGTACCCCTCCAAACGGAGATTTTCCTGGAGCTGACTCCGAACGAAGGGGTTTGAGTGATTTCCCACAATGCCATGCGGATTTCACCGAGATTTCATGCGGATTTCAGAAAGATGGCGGTTCCCGCGGCGAAAGATTGTCATAAATGTATTTTCTCCATTATTTACGTGTTTTAAGTTGTTATCCAGAGGAAACACGCCGCTTGATTCGCTTTCGAGCTGAGAATGAGCAGCGATTTCTGAAATCCAAGCTGCTGCTAAAAAGCTTTGGGAGTGAGTATTGTTTTCGGTTGCTTGACTGCGTACATTTTGTTCTGTTATTCTCGCTTTTATTGTTTACATGAGTGTTCTGACACCTCATTCTGTCAGATGTGGTGCACGAAGCGATATCCCATTCAGTGGTGTTAGTTAACAAATCACACCCTGTCAGCAGAGATTTCTGGCTCTGACTGTAGCGGCTGGTCGCAGCCAATGACGCATTTGGTCGCGTTTTGCTAACGTAAACGCTGACGGAGGTACGCGATGACGTATGCGATCGTTGAAGGGCTATCCCAATACGTAGGGGTTGAATTTCAAGCCCTATCCCTTGTAGCTCAGTTTCAAGGGGAAGGGCCAAGGGGAAGGGGGAGGGGAAGGGGGAGGGGTAGGGGTAGAAATTAGAATTGGGCCCAAGTGTGACTGTTTTCTTTAGACAGAATGTGTTTGTATTCTGACTCGGATGAAGATTAGACCATGTTTTATTCTTAGAGAAAACCAGGTCATGTCAAAGTCTCATCTCATCATCTCTAGCCGCTTTATCCTGTTCTACAGGGTCGCAGGCAAGCTGGAGCCTATCCCAGCTGACTATGGGCGAAAGGCAGGGTACACCCTGGACAAGTCGCCAGGTCATCACAGGGCTGACACATAGACACAGACAACCATTCACATCCACACCTATGGTCAATTTAGAGTCACCAGTTAACCTAACCTGCATGTCTTTGGACTGTGGGGGAAACCTACCTGGGACAGCGCCACCCAAAGGACAACTCTATTCTCTCTTCTGTTGAAAGGCAAGCCATGGAGAAGTACATCTCTGAATCTTTGGCAGCTGGGATCATCTGCCCTTCTCTTCCCCAGCAGGGGCAGGATTCTTCTTTGTAGAAAAGGACAAGTCGCTCTGCCCTTGCATTGACTATCGGGGTCTCAATGCCATCACGGTCAAGAACCGCTACCCACTACCGCTCATGACCACAGCCTTTGAACTACACCAGGGAGCCAAGGTATTCACCAAGCTAGATCTATGCAATGCATACCATCTTGTCAGGATCAGGGAGGGGGATGAGTGGAAGATGGCCTTTAACACAACCACTGGTCACTATGAGTACCTCGTGGTCCCTTTTGGCCTGACCAACTTGCCCGCAGTCTTCCAGGCACTCGTTAATGATGTCCTAAGGGACTTCCTAAACTTCCTCATTTTTGTGTACCTGGATGACATCCTGATCTTCTCCCGCTCCCTGGAGGAATATCGGGGTCACGTCTGGCAGGTCCTCCAGTGCCTGCTAGAGAACAAGTTGTTCATTCGTCAAGGAGGAAAAGAGCGAATTTCACCAGAGCTCTGTCTCGTTTCTGGGATTCATCATCTCCCCGGCAAGGATCCAGATGGACCCCCTCAATCTCGAGGCAGTTGCTGATTGGCCCACCCATCCTTGAAGCAAGAGCTCCAGCACTTCCTAGGATTTGCCAACTTCTACAGGCGCTTCATTCGCAACTGCAGCACAGTGGCCAGACCTCTTTCAGCCCTGACCTCAACCAAGACCAAATTCAAGTGGGGGGAGGAAGCAGAGAAAGCCTTTTCCATGCTCAAGCACAGGTTTATCACAGCACCCATTCTCACCATACCCAATCCTACCAAGCAGTTTATTGTTGAGGTCGACACTTCCGAGTCAGGGGTCGGAGCTATACTATCCCAGAGGGCCAGTGACTACAAAGTCCACCCATGCTCCTTCTCCCACCAGCTATCTCCAGTCGAACGGAATTATGGCATCGGCGACCGAGAACTACTAGCTGTTAAACTAGCCTTGGAGGAGTGGAGGCACTGGCTCGAGGGGTCAGAGCTCCTTTTCCTAGTCTGGACCGACCATAAGAATCTGGAATACTTCAAGTCCACCAAACGCCTGAATTCCTGTTAAGCCCATTGGTCTCTGTTCTTCTCCCGGTTCAACTTCATGCTCTTCTACCACCCAGGCTCCAAGAACAGCAAACCTGATGCTCTGTCCAAGATGTTCTCTTCCCACCAAGAGGAATCCAAGCCACCCGAGACCATCCTTCCTCCACGCTGCCTGGTGGGAGCCGCCATTCTAGAGATTGAGATGCTCATGCAGAAAGCCCTGGAGCAGGACCCCAGTGAAGGTAACCCCAACAACACTCCTCCTAACCACCTGTTTGTTCCCTGTCCTGTGTGAACCCAGGTGCTGCAGTGAGGCCATGGCTCCAAGCTGGCCTGTCATCCGGGAGCCGCCCGAACCCTGGCACTCCTCCAGCAGCATTTTTGGTGGCCATCCATCAAAGAGGACGTCCAGGACTTCATGGCAGCCTGCAACACATGCTCCCAGAACAAGACAGCCAATCGACCCCCCGAGGGCTTGCTAAGACCCCTCCCAACTCCGCATCAACCTTGGTCTCCCATTGTGCTGGACTTCGTCACTGGACTCCCCAACTCAGGTGGCAACACATGCATCCTCACTGTCATTGACCGTTCCTTCAAGACTGTCCATTTCATTCCTCTGCCCAAGCTCCCCTCAGCCAAAGAAACCGCAGAATTAATCGTCCACCACGTCTTCTGCCTACATTGTTTTCATTAACGATAATGAAATGATTTTGTTAATGCACCTTTTTTTCATGACTAAAACGAGACAGTGACAAGCTAAACATAACTCTTTGATCATGAAAATATGACGAGATGTATCTGTTTTCATTGACGAGATGAGGGAGATCGTGCACACGAAACATTAATGTCTGCATCGTGCATATGATGGAGTGCGCGAGGGAGAGCGAGAGAGACAGCGTGTGTGCCTGTTCATGTAGCGCATGCTAGACAAAGAGCGTCCTGATTGGTTTGCAGACATCCAAACTCATTTCAGGGAGGTGTCGTGACCCCCCCCCCCCACTGATGGGGGGAAAAAAAGTCATGCATCACGACACCTCCCTGAAATGAGTTTGGATGTCTGTAAACCAATCAGGATTGTCTTTGTCTAGCATGCGCTACATGAACAGGCACACATGCAGTCTCTCTCCCTTGCACACTCCGTCATATGCGCGATGCAGACATTAATGCTTCGCGTGCACGCTCTTGCTTGCTTGCTCTAGATTCCGGGAGATATTCTCCAATTTGCAGGCATCAGGGAGCCACTATCAATATGCGGGAGACTCCCGGAACTTCCGGGAGACTTGGGATGTCTGCACTAGATAGTGTTTATGTAGAGAGCATACACACTTCAATCAATCTTTTATTTCAATTACACATGAACATATAATAGACTACACGAGTCTGCAAATAGTGCACTGCTAATCAAGGCAGACTCATGTTTACAAAGAAATTTTATATGAATTAATATAATACTTAAATATGTATGAAAAAGATAAAACATACTTGACAAATTAACAACTATTTGGTAAGAAAAAGAGGAGACAATACTTGTTATTCAATATAAAGGTACAGTAATATATCATTCACTAATATTGAAAAAAATATATATAGAGAGGCATACTTATACTAATAATTCATGCAGGGTATTAAATAATATTTAAAGTTAAAACTAAGATATATATAAAGTTATGTAGAAAGAAAGAGTTTGGAGATGTCAACATCATATCCATATCTACTTAAATCAGAAAAAAGGTGGTGTCTGACTTTTTTTTTTCTTGAATGACAATTTAGACGAAGATCTTATAGAAGTTGGAATCTGGTTCCATACCCTAACACCAACACAGGAAAATGAGTTCTTTTGTAGATTTGTACGAGAATACTGAGTATATAAGTTCTTGGAGTAAGATGACCTAGTGTTATAAGAATGGATACTAGAAATAGAAGAAAATAATTTACAAATGTTTGAGGGTGCACTTTGATTAACAATGTCATACATTAATTTAGAAATACATTCATAGAAAAGATTTACTGGTAAAATATTGGTTTTGGAAAACAATGGAAGGGCACTTTATCAACAAAATGGATTCATCTTAAAGCTTGTTTTTGTAGGATTAATACTTTATTTATATGAGTTTTACAAGCCTGTCCCCAAGAACTAAGACCATATGTTAAATAAGGTTGAGTCAGAGAGCGATATGTCATAAGGGTATGTAGTGGAATAAAATGTCTAAGCTTGGCCAAAAGGCCGACAACCTTGCTTATTTTGTTGCAAAAAAAATTGATATGAGGCTTCGAAGAAAGATTGTCATCGATTATTAAACCCTAATATTTGACATACTTTTTAAAGTTCAAGTGAAACAAGTTTGTTTTGAGACAGTGTTTTGAGAGTATGTTATGCACAACCTGTCAACCTCGATTACAATTTCTTATCTCTGTATTGGCCTCATTTAATGTTTTAAAGTAATTATTTTTTCAACTAAAATGATTGACAAAAACCCTTTTAGTTTTCGTCAACTAAAACGAGACCAAAACTATCAAGGATGAAATTGACTAAAATGTGACTAAAACTAATAAGCATTTTTGTCCAAAAGACTAAAACTAAATCAAAAACGGCTGCCAAAAACAACACTGGCCTACATGGACTACCTACTGACATCGTTTCTGACCGGGGCCCTCAGTTCACTGCACAGTTCTGGAGGGCCTTCTGCAAACTCATTGGGGCCACCTGTAGTCTCACTTCCAGGCTTCCACCCACAGACCAACGGCCAGGCAGAACAGGCAAACCAGGCTTTGGAGGTTGCACTCAGGTGCATGGCGTCCAGGGATGCCAGTTCTTGGAGTAAGTACCTACCCTGGATCAAGTACACTCATAACCCTCTTCCTTCATCTGCCACAGGTCTCTCACCCTTCCAGTGCTCCCTAGGTTACCAACCACCACTCTTCCCCAACCAAGAGGAGGTCGTCGCTGTACCCTCAGTCCAGACCTTCATATGCCGCTGCAGGAGGACGTGGGCATTGGTCCAGAGGAAACTCATTCGCTCCGCCCTAGCATCCAAGAGGCAGGCCGACAAACGACGCTCTAAGGCGCCCACTTACCGGGTGGGGCAACGAGTCAAGCTCTTCACACGCCATCTGCCACTCAGAACCGTCTCCCGCAAGCTGGCTCCCAGGTACCTAGGACCCTTCCTCATCAAAAAGGTAATCAACCCATGTTCCGTCAGACTGGCACTACCACTCACCACGTGACGCATCCACCCCACGTTCCATGTGTCACAGCTTAAGCCTCTGGTCTTTAGTTCTTTCCTGTCCTGGATCCGGGACAGGAATTCCTTCTCCCCTGAACTTACTTCCTGGTTTCCACTGCTGCTTATTTAAAGGCCATACATTTAAACAGTTTAAACAGTTTTGAACATTTGAACCAACATTTGAACAGTTCATTTGCTACTCTAGCCATTTCTGTGCTGCCCTTGCTTCTCATGGTTTTTCTCTCTAGTTACTTATCTGGTTCATGTTTTTTTGCACTAGTGTTTTTGTGTTTGCCTGTCTCGTGTTTTTGTCAAGTTGTTTGTCTCTTTTTGCCCTGATTATTTTTGCCATTTGTTTATTGTCCTGTTTGTTTACCTTTTTGCCGTGCCCTTTCTTCTCTAGATTAAATCATCTTATTTATTGGATTACTGTCTGTTCTGCTTTTGGATCCTAATTCCACCACACCTCCACCCACCCTAACAGTGAGTGCCTCTTGACCAATGGCTTTTTCATCATTTTGATCATCGTTTGCATGCTTTAAAAGCACCTTCTTTCCGTTCTGGCTGTAGGTCTTTTCCTCATTACATCAAAGGCAAATCACAACTCCAGACTTGTCAATAAGTTTCTGACGCCATGTTTCTTGTGGCTGAACATATTTAACTTCTTTTAGCCATTCGTCCCACCATTTATTTTTAATGCCCTGGTTCAACTGTTTAATTCTTTTTTACACCAATTTCTAAATACTGTGGCATATTTTTAGGAAAATCTATCCACAGTTACATGACTGAATGCAGCGTTAAGGAGGACTAAACATGTGTTGGCATCAGAAACAATCAGAATTTATATGAAGACACGTTAAAAACCTGAGTATTGCTGAGTAACAGTGACAAACACAAACCACTACGGAACAGGACAAGTGACAAAGTATTTACACTTATAATAAATCGCAAATTATATAGACACTGAAAATGAAACTTTTACGATTTGATTTTGATAGAAATCCATTTTTTCCATCCAAGTACACCATCCAGGTGTTCCTAATAAAGTGCTCAGTGAGTGGATGTTAAATGCCAACCAAAGGACAGTGATAAATGTGCCTTGTGAGTCTCCTCAGGGCTTCCTCAGATTAACTCCCCAAATGCTGATCCTGTCAGGTGAGAATCCCACCAATGTCCTGAAAGTGTTCCTGTCCATTTCAGCTCCCTCTTCCACTGACTGGGTTCAGCTCGAGTCCCTGTGCTTTTTCACCTGCTCTTTCAGGGTTTTTAAGGGACTGAGGTCCAGGCAGTTTCATGCAGATCACAAGTTGTTCCACATTCAGTGTAGAATTGTGTGCAGTCTGATTCACTGTGCACCATGAACACACACTGACCACGTCTCCGAGTCTCTTTCATTTGTTAGAACTGAATGTATTGTCTGTTCCCTAACATGGAAATGCAGGAACACCAGAGTCTTCATTACACACACAGATGTTCACCACAACCTGAAACTGAAAGGAAAACATGTGGATTAATCCCCACACACTGGACTGTGGTACTTCATGACCAACAGCATGTAATCATCTCTGCTCCAAGAGAAACATTATTATCTCCTGTTTATAATTTAATTCAACATTTATTCAGTCTTCTATAATATCTGTGTTCTAACATTGAGCTCCAACAAACGAGAACTTCCACAAGATCTAACAGGAAAGTGAGCAGACATTTCCCATCACATCACTGCTCTTATCCAATCACAGGCTTTGGAGCTTTTTAAAACAGTAACTAACACTGCGGTGGGTTTGATCTCTTGTTCTACATGTAGATTTAAGTGCAGACTTTAAGAAGAAGCCGAGGTGAATTTTACAGGAACGACAGAAGACACGGTGTGGAGGTGGAGAGCAGGAAGGAGTGTCAGAGTAAAGTGGCTCCTTAAATCACATATTTGTGGCAGTGTGGCATTAAAGATGATCATTTTACTGAGTTTTGAGGAGAGTTGAGAAGAAAGTGTGCTGCTGATCAGAAACAGGGAAAAGCCGAGATCATCTTATTCAGACAAAAGCAGCAGGATGAAGTCAGAGACAGCAGGGTGTCACAAGGAGACGAGCTGTTCATTTACAATCACTCTCATGCACTCAGACGGGACATTTTGGAGACTCTGACTGACTCCATCTTCTGCTTTCAGATGAATTTTAAATCAATTTTACTGAACAACAAACAGCATTAAAGACAACTGGGAGGAAAAAGTCGGATTAAATAGAACAGTGAAAATTTCTAAAACTGGTTTCGTTTCATTTCATGGCCTGGTCATGTGATATTTACTGAAATTAAAGAAAAATGATGAGTTTAAATTATTCTTTTTTTTTTATTTCAACAGTTGCCTAAAAAGGTTATTACTTACTCGAGTTCCTGGAGTTTGTAACGTTCATCATCCTTAAGAGCAGAGAGCAGCTTCTTTTCTGAGTCTCCTATTACATTCCAATACAGACCCAGTACTCTCAGGTGTGATGGGTTTGATCTCAGAGCTGAAGCGAGAGCAGCACAGCCTTCTTCTGAGACACCACAACGCCACAACCTGCAGAGACACAATGACCCTTCACTGCCTCAGTTTATGAACATCAAGGATTTGCTTTGATGTTTTTACTTTGCTTTCTAATGAGCTCTTGGAGAAGTCGTTCGCTCAGAGGTTCACACACTTTTTAAACCCCAGAGTGTGAATGTTTAAATGGTTTATTCAGGACTGACAAGAACAAGTGTGACTGTTTTCTTTAGACAGAATGTGTTTGTCTACGATTCTGACTCAGATGAAGATTAGACCATGTTTTATTATTAAAGAAAACCAGGTAATGTCAAAGTCTTCAAAAACTTTTTTGCAAACACAAGTAGTGAAATAATACTTTTTTAAAATCCTGTTATTTATGAAGAAACATTTTGCGAGTCTTAAAATTGGTGAATTTTTCCAAGTATGTGAAAGAATTTTGACTTCAGTAGAAAGAACGTATATTCTTCATTACAGTCTCTCTCTCTCTCTCTCTCTTGCTGAGGCTTTTTTTTCCCCCCCATTCTGTGTAAAACACACTCGCCCACGCTCCAGTCCCTCCCACTGAAGCCGTGTGTCTGGGTGGGGCTCAAAATGATGCGTTAAATCCTGTTGTCCAATGAGCTTTCGTCTTTCTGCCCATTAAAACAGCGAGTACACAAACACCTAACAGACACTAATAGATGCAGAGGCTTCAGTGGGGGTCTGTTCGCTCTGTGTCAGGGGCTTTTCACACAGGCTGCACTGTTCACCACTAAACAGTGTGAGTTTAATGAACAAACAGCGCGATATTGCAGTGAGATACTCCATCAATCTGATTCACTCAAATACTGAACGACACCAAGACTGATGAATAAAATAGACACTTTGGGAAACGTTTCATTGCTGCATTTTAATGAAATGTGAGGGGAAGCCGGGCTTCCAGTGCCGTCTTAAAGCAATCACCACTGACAGAGATGGACTGGAACATTTATTTACTGTTTTAACATTCATCATCATTATTAACTCTTTGTCCTGAGGCTTTCACTTTATTGGAAGTTCTTTTCTGCTCCTTTTTAATTTTTATTTAAAAGTCTTTTTAAATCTATTAATTTTTTTCTGCATCAGTTCTATGACATTAACGTCTCATTTTAGTTTTTAAACTCTATATTCCTGAGATCATTTCCACCAAGTCACTGCTGCTTTAAACCCTGCAGCTCACACAGAGGGCAGTTAGTTTGTGTCTCAGGTGCAGTTTGTGTGATTAGTTACAGTGTTGTAGTAAATTTCACAGTGATTTCAGACACATTGCAGTCGGATCAAGTCCCGTTTTGTGCTGCAGCTTCTCACATACGTCCATCTGACCCAAAGACTCCGTGACAAATCATCAGTGTGCAGTGAAAAGAAACAATCTTCCTCCTCAGGACATTGATGATGAACCTAAAACCTCTGCTTCAGTCTCACTATTAGAGAATGTGTCTTACTGAGGAGCAGGTCATGTGACTCTCAGAGAGATGCTCTTACCCCAGCGTCTCCAGTTTACAGTGAGGATTCTCCAGTCCAGCACAGAGACGCTTCACTCCTGAGTCTCCCAGATTATTATTAGACAGATTCAGTTCTCTCAGGTGTGAGGGGTTTGATCTCAGAGCTGAACTCAGAGCAGCACAGCCTTCATCTGAGACACCACAATCAGACAACCTGCAGAGACACAATGACACACACTTCATCAACAGATTTTCATCTTGGTGTAATTCTTACTTTAGAGATGAGAGTAAAATTTATTTTATTATTCAGAATGTCATGAGGATTTAATATCACCTGTTTATTCTCATTAACAGTGTAATTAATAATGATAATACTGAGTGTTATATTGAGTTTCTCTCCTCTGTTGTGTGTGATATTAAACCATCAGCAGCTGAAGCTGAACAGAGAACAGCAGAGACACCATGAACTTTAATCAGAGAGAGAGAGAGAGAGAGAGAGAGAGAGACTGAATCTCAGATGGTTCTCTACTAGACTTATAGTGCACTACACAGGGGCAATAAACTTGTTTCTCCAGAGTCGACAGAGTGCATTTATAGAACACTATAGATTTATATTATTGTATAATCAAGGAAGTAAAAGTCTGAATCATGGAGAAAAACAAGCACCATCATGAATTCAAACAAAGATATACTAATGTCAAACTTAAAGCGTTCATTCTGAGGAGGAATAACATTCATATCTTTTCGAAACCAGATTACTGACTGATAATGTATTGCCAGATAAAAAAAAAATCCTGCTTTATAAAACTGATAGTGTAAAATATTTACATATCGGATTCACCAGGTTATCCAGATATAGGGAGTCAAATTTACAGTAAATAGAAAATGTCCATAAGAAATGACATGACAGAGGGCCAGATGTGCTGAGCTTTTGCACTCGACAAAATTTGTAATAATTAAAGACCATTTTAGGATCTTAGCAAAAGAACTACGGAGGAAAACTGCATGGGTTTAATACTGCTTGTTCACTGGGCTGCTTCTCCAACACAGATCTGGCAACCTGGTTCATAGCAGACAGACAAAGACAAACAAAGAAAAATTCACAAACACAAACTTGAACTGTAAGAATGTTTTAAAAAGTCAACAACAGAATAGTTGCTGTGACATACAAATTATTTTAAATTCAGTTATTTTCTCTGTTTTTATCATTATTTTTTTATCTTCTCCCTTTCCATGTCACTGCAGCTCACACAGAGGGCAGTTAGTTTGAGTCTCAGGTGCAGTTTGTGTGATTAGTTACAGTGTTGTAGTAAATTTCACAGTGAGTTCAGACACACTGCAGTCGGATCAAGTCCTGTTTTGTGCTGCAGCTTCTCACATACGTCCATCTGACCCAAAGACTCTGTGACAAATCATCAGTGTGCAGTGAACAGAAACAATCTTCCTCCTCAGGACATTGATGATGAACCTAAAACCTCTGCTTCAGTCTCACTATTAGAGAATGTGTCTTACTGAGGAGCAGGTCATGTGACTCTCAGAGAGATGATCTTACCCCAGTGTCTCCAGTTTACAGTGAGGATTCTCCAGTACAGCACAGAGACGCTTCACTCCTGAGTCTCCCAGATTATTATTAGTCAGATCCAGGTCTCTCAGGTGTGAGGGGTTTGATCTCAGAGCTGAACTCAGAGCAGCACAGCCTTCATCTGAGACACCACACTCCTTCAACCTGCAGAGACACAATGACACACACTTCATCAACAGATTTTCATCTTGGTGTAATAGTGGTTGTGAAGATGTCTCTCATGTTGGACTGTCTCTATTCTCTTCACCAATCACAAGCTATTATTAATAATGACTCAAACATTACCACTGTTACTGACATTAAGTTTACTTGAGGTGTAAATGATTCAACAAAAAGTCAGTAATTTAAAGGCTTAAAGCTCATAGGCAACGGTTTTCAATTTATGCACATTTGAAACTTAATATGTTAAAAAACCCTCTGTAATTTTCTTCTGGTCCCAAGAAGTATTGTTAATGAGTAATAATTAAAATAAGTTAGTGCAGATCACGGTGAATTTCTGTTCGGTGATTTTCATGACCACTCGGCGCATGACGTCATTCAAGACAAACAAACCGCTTGAGTTGAGTCCACTTCCGTTTACTTGCATTGCCGTTTGACTTGAGTGGAGACGTGTGTTCGGGAATTTCCAAAGAAAAAACATGCCTTATTGTTGTGCAGTGAACTGTAACAACGGGACCGGTTCAGGAAGAAGTTTTTACCTTTTTCCCAGAGAGGAGAAGAGGTGGAGAGAGTGGATTGGCTTTTTCTGGAAGAGGAGAAGAGGCGGAGTGAGTGGGTTGGCTTTTTCCGAAAGAGGAGACGAGGCGGAGAGAGTGGATTGTACGTGTGAAGCCAGAGGGTTGTTTTTTTCTGGAAGAGGAGACGAGGTGGAGAGAGTGGATTGTGCGTGTGAAGCCAGAGGGTTGGCTTTTTCCAAAAGAGGAGAAGAGGCGGAGAGAGTGGATTGTGCGTGTGAAACAAAATCAAGCAGTCAAAGAAAAAACAGACCAGCAATGCTCAAGCAAAAAGGAGAAGATTGGAGGTAAGCATTTTTACCTTTGCTTGCAATTGACAAGTCAAGAATCCTGAGGGATCCTGTACAATCATTGTGGAAATGAGACAAAGGGATATTTCCTTGCTTAGAGTAGGCCATAAATTGTATAATGCCGCGGATGGCAGGCTAATGTGGCCTACTGGCACACTGTCAAGTAATCATTACCTATCTCCACTAGGGAGGGCGGTTTAATTATTCTTCAAAAGGGCTCTAATTTAGTATTACGACGAAAGTAGGAATTTATCCTAACTACCAGGATAAATCGTTTGGGCACAAGTCTTGTTGAGGTCCGGGGTCACCGCGATCAGAGCCGGCTGAGTCGCTGTCCGATTCCGAGGCCGCACGGTCAAACCATTGAGCCACATTCACTGATTGCTTTGCAATGACCATAGGTTCATACATATATGGTTTCACCTCTTGATATTCAATTTGGAGAGTTCCTGCTTCAAAATCGTTAAAGCTTTCAGACATTTTACACAACCTCTCACGACCAAAGTCTGTACACGTGTGCTTGGTTCGCAGGTAAACATAAAACTGCTCCTGGTCTGTTTGGCTTGAATGACGTCATGACGACGGCCCCCTGGCGATGAAAGTGCGCATACGTGAGATGTAAACAAACCTTCGGAAATTGGGCAAAACAGTATATTTTAACTGTTTTATTCAATTTTAGGGTGCAACTAAGACATCAGGAAGATTGAATTCACTTTTTGGGTCATTCTTTGAGACAATAAAGTTGATATTCTACATTTCAACTCCAACCACTGCCTATGACCTTTAAAGTGCTGATGACACGAACATGACTCTATGCAATTTCTTAAATAAACTATACAACATGGCAAACATGTTAGATTTCTGTTATAATTACGTGAAAAGAAGCTGTTACGCGAATATCCAACTTTTAATTGCACAGTGCAAGAAAACTGGGTCCGTGGCTCGCAGCCATGTTGTGACGTCAGCGGAAGAACACGCTGCGGTTCACTGGCTGTTCTACTCTGGTTCTACTCAATGGAAATGGCGCATGAAAACGCCGGTGAACTCTCTAGTGCTAGCTCTTCCTCTTCTGGGAGTCTAGAATTGTGTTGATCTCTTCCGAATAGAATCTATGATAGCCTACCCTCTTTACCCTTTGCCTCTCGTTGCTAGGCGGCAGTTACATGAAAGCCGCAAGCTTTCACAAGCAAATACATGACTGATATCACGCCGACTTTATGATTACATTTATGATTATCATGTAGAATCTATAGCTCTACGTACCTTTATCTTATGTCGTTTCACAACACATGTTCTGATAGGAGGACTGTCTTTGGAGGAGTCGTCGGAATACTGTAGGCAGTGTTGCCAGATACTGTTCAAAACCCACCAAAATGCACTTGAAACCACCCAACTGGGCGGAAAACCTCCCAATCTGGCAACACTGACTGTAAGCACTGCTGATGGTAGTAACACGTTTGTGCTGAACTGCACACCCAAGAGATTCTTTTAAGCTGGGAAGGTGCCAAAACAATCCAAATCGAAATGTTCAGAGCACAGGACGGATGTTGGTGAGTGCGCCTGACTTGCTTCACCCACTTCGCATGCACCTCGGGATCGCTGGGAAACTTGAATAAACTTGGAGGCTGGTGCGCGGAGCGCTGGGGGCGGGGTTCAGCCGCGCTGGCTGTCACAGGTGCACCTGAAGCCGTTTCATATTAATTGGCGGATGAGGGTGTCTCCGTCCATAAATTGCAGTGTTTTTGTGTGGTCGTAGTATTTTGCTGAGTACTTGTATACTCATCCGATTACCTTCTGCTCACAGACTGATTTATTTAATTAAGCACGTAGCACTTTGCATCTGCTGTCTGGTTTGCCTGTTTATGTATTTTTTTTTTTTATCTGGCTCTAATTATGTTTTTATTGATGACTTTGTAAAAATAAAATATTTTCTTAACTTTTATTCTCCTGGTTTGTTTCCCTGATTTCCGTGTCACTAATTGCCCATAGAACCTGTGGTGGCATTTATAGCCACTGGTATAAATTGGGTCTCTTTACAAACTTGCCCCATCCTTGTGGGTTTTGGAGCAAAAGCCGGCAACACAACGCGAAGGCATAATAACTTATATATATGTATAATAATAATACACTGGCTCAGATAGAGGGTGGGACGGGTGGGATTCGTCCCACCCAGATTTAAATTCATCTCATTCGATCCCCCCCACTTATAGGGAGGAAAAAACATCTATGCTGTCTTTCTTTGCATAAGGCAAACCTCACGGAAAAATCAAAAGACTAATTACCATTCGGTTTATTGAGGTGCACAGCAGTATATACATAGTTGCAACAACTCACATAAAACAAAAAGACTGATATTCGGTTGGTTGAGCTGCGCAGACTGCACAGGTTGCGAGCTCAAGCTTGGTTGCTATGGTTACCCACAAGTTTGACAGGCATATCGGGGTTGGTTTGCTGGCAGCTTTGTCCCCCCCAGTTTTTTGTCCCCCCCCAGTTCAAAAAACGTATCTGCACCCCTGTAATAATACTAATAATGACAAACTGAACACCTGTCACATCAACGACAAACTGGTAAGTTAGGAGGAAGGTTCTTTCGCTGACGTCATATAGCCCCTCCTCCTCTTTCGTCTCCTGGGTGCTGCAGCCCCGTCAAATTTGCCCAAATAGCCGCGTTTATCATAACTTGTAACATAGGCGCCTTCGTGAATTAATATATGGATCATCAGGAATTACTTTTTATGTTATAAAACATCGCCAAAGATGTCAAAAATGTGTCATCAGCACTTTAAGTGAAGAGTCAGATTTTGTAGAATTTATCTCTGCTTAACTGGATTTTTAATGATCACATGTTTAATTGTAAAGGCACTTAAAGGTGGGGTATGAGATTTTGGAATAACGGTTCCTGCAAGCCATATTTTGAAAAGAAACACGTCCGCCCTCGCCATGCTCCCACCCCCCGCGTCTCCACCCCTCCTCCCCCTTATAAAGCCTGAAAAAATCAGCCTTTATAATGGGTGTCTATTGCGTTACACACCAGTGTAGAGAGCTTGTAAAAATAGCTCAAACTTTCTCATTTAAACTGTGTTTTCAGCCCCAATTTTCACTCCACACACATAATTTTCTCAAAAGTAGTAGCAACACTTGTCCTGATTCACACAATGTGTCTACCTAAATGATAGGATTTACTGTTTTTGAATGAGAAGCCTCAAAGTGAGGAAAGGGCAGGCGAGCTGCACCATTGACTCCCATTCAAATCCTGACAGAAAAGTCATTTTTAACTCGCTCTAGCGACCTCATTTTTTAGACTACAGACAAAAAAATTACATCAGTTTGTTCAGGAGATCCTTGTGGCACTCACTGTGAAAGAATTTTGTGAATATCTCCTTCCATTTTCATTTAAATGCCCGTTGTTTGGAGGCAGCACACTGAGAAAATCCTGCGCTCTGTGCTGCTTGCTCTCTCTCTCTCTCACACACACACACACAGATAGAAGGGCCGGGCTGCTCGCGGGCTTCAGTCTGATTGACGTGTCAGTATCCAATCATTTTGAGGTGGTACCTCGATATGATTGGATGGCGTTTTTCCTTTATTTTACACTGTAGACTGGATTAAAATATTTCGTTTTTGGGTCAAACCTTCTATTGTACTGCTTGCAACATGGGTGTGAGGAGCTTTTCAAGCAATATGGTAAAAAATACTCCTGAAAAAAATCTCATACCCCACCTTTAACTATTTCTTTAAAGTAAAAGTGATTCTGAGGAGAAATGATCACTTCATGACTAATATATTTGTTCTGAATGTTTTCCATCCATCCATTATTTGTAGCTGCTTATCCTGTGCAGGGTCGCAGGCAAACTGGAGCCTATCCCAGCTGACTATGGGTGAGAGGCGGGGTTCACCCTGGACAAGTCACCAGGTCATCGCAGGGCTGACACACAGAAACAAACAACCATTCACACCCACATTCACACCTACGGTCAATTGAGAGACACCAATTATCCGAACCTGCATGTCTTTGGACTGTGGGGGAAACCACAGCACCCGGAGGAAACCCACACAGAAAGGCCCTCATCAGCCGCTGGGCTTGAACCCAGAACCTTCTTGCTGTGAGGCGACTGTTAGGGTTTTGCTGGGATTCGAACCTGGTTCGTTGGTGTGATAATTCAGCAAACCCCCACTAGGCCACCAGGGGGATGACTCAAATGCAGAGGCGTGAGGCGGAAGTAGAAAAAGAATCAAATGGTTTATTTAAACTATATACACTATATACAGGGCAAAACAAAAGACAAAAAAAACCAAAGAGTAAATCCAAAAGAAAAGCAAAGTGCAAAAATTCAAAAGCTAAGAAGATCAAAAACACAGTACAAAGGAAACTGGAGATAAACATAACAGCACAAAGACTCCGTGACAAGAGGACTGAACTCAGGGGTATAAATAGACAAACTAATTAAGGACACAGGTGAAGATAATTAGGCAATTAACACAAACACAAAACACAGGAACAGTGGCGGCCTCTAGAGGCCAAAATAAACACGACATGAAAAGGAAATAACAGCGGCCTCTAGAGGCCAAAACAGTCCTAGTCCTAACAGGACCCCCCCCTCTAGGAGCGTCTCCTGACGTTCCCAGGGCGATCCGGATGGGCCGAATGGAAGTCCCGACATAGTTCTTTATCAAGGACATCCCGAGCAGGAACCCAGCAGCGCTCCTCAGGACCATAGCCCTCCCAGTCCACCAGATATTGCAACCCGCCGCGGACCCGGCGGGAGTCAAGCAGGCGATTCACAGTGAACACAGTCTGCCCCTGGAAGATGCGGGGGGGTGGGGGGTTCCTAGGGGCAGGGGCATACGTAGACGTCAGTACGGGCCGTAACAGGGAAACATGGAAAGTGGGGTTGATCCTCAGAGTCCGGGGCAACTGGAGCCGGTAGGAGACAGGGTTCACCCTGCGCACCACCTTGAAGGGGCCAATGTAGCGAGGAGCAAGCTTGCGGTTCTCCACCCGCAGTGGAAGGTCCTTAGTGGACAGCCAAACACGCTGCCCAGGGCGGAAAGCGTGTGCAGGTCTCCTATGGCGGTTGGCCTGAGTCTGGTTGGTTCTGGAGGTCTGTATGAGGGTCTTCCTGACCATGCTCCAGGTCTTGCGACACCGTCTCACATATTGGTTGACCGAGGGCACCCCCGCGTCCTCCTCCTGGTCCGGGAACAGAGGTGGCTGGAACCCGAATTGGCACTGGAATGGCGACAGCTTGGTGGCCGATGACTGCAGGGTGTTGTGGGCGTACTCCGCCCATGGCAGCCAGGTGCTCCACGATGTCGGGTTATCCATAGCCAGGCCTCGCAGGGTGGTTTCCAGGTCCTGGTTGAGCCTCTCTGTCTGACCATTGGACTGTGGGTGAAACCCAGAGGAGAGGCTGGCAGTGGCTCCGATGACCTTGCAGAACCCGTGCCACACTCGGGAGGAGAACTGGGGCCCTCGGTCTGAGACGATGTCCTGTGGAAGACCAAAGACTCGGAAGACATGATTAAACAAAAGTTTCGCAGTTTCAAGAGCAGAGGGGAGTTTGCACAGTGGTATGAAGCGGCAGGCCTTGGAGAATCTGTCAACTAAGACCAAAATGACTGTGTTACCTTGTGACTCAGGGAGACCCGTGATAAAGTCGACTGCCACGTGGGACCAGGGACGCCGGGGAATGGTCAGAGGATGCAGGAGACCCTGGGGACGCTGTCGTGGGTTCTTGGTTCTGGTGCAAACCTCACAGGACAGGACAAATGACCTTACTTCCTTCTCCATGTTAGGCCACCAGAAGCGCCTTTTCAGGAAGTCCAGGGTCCTCCGAGCTCCCGGGTGGGCGGTGAGAGGGGAAGAGTGACCCCACTGGAGAACCTTGGCCCGGGCTTGATGTGGGACGTACAAGAGGCCTGGTGGCCCCGTCCCAGGACCGGGGTCCTGGCGTTGGGCTCGTCGGACAGCCTCCTCAATACCCCAGCGGACAGGGGCCACAATCCGGGACACAGGGATAATAGGCCCGACTTCATTCTCCCTGTTAGTGGCAGAGAACAGTCTGGACAGTGCGTCAGGTTTGGTGTTCTTGGAGCCGGGGCGGTATGAGAGGGTGAAGTCAAACCGACTGAAAAACAGGGCCCACCTAGCCTGTCGAGGGTTCAGTCTCTTGGCTTGCTGGAGGTACTCCAGGTTCTTGTGGTCAGTCCAAACCAGGAATGGATGTTGTGCTCCCTCCAGCCAGTGCCTCCACTCCTCAAGGGCCAGTTTGACCGCTAGCAGTTCTCGATCCCCCACATCGTACCGGGACTCAGCAGGACTCAGGCGGTGGGAGAAGTAAGCGCAGGGGTGCAGCTTTCCTTCCGAACGTTGAGAGAGCACCGCGCCGACACCACTGTCCGAGGTGTCCACCTCCACGATGAATGGTTGGGAGGTGTCCGGGAGAACCAGAATGGGTGCCGTGCAGAAGCGGTCCTTGAGGTCTTTGAACGCCTTTTCTGCCTGAGGAGACCAGCCATAAGATCCACCTGTCCCTTTGGTGAGGTCTGACATGGGTGCTGCCACAGAACTGAAGTTCCTGATGAACTTGCGGTAGAAGTTAGCGAATCCTAAGAACCGCTGAACCTCCTTAACGGACTTGGGAGTAGGCCAATCCTGGACGGCCAGGGTCTTGGCAGGGTCCATTTGGAGTTGGCCTGTCCGTACAATAAATCCCAGAAAGGAGACCTCGGGAACATGAAATTCGCATTTCTGGGCCTTGGCGAACAGATTGTTCTGTAGCAGCCTCTGGAGAACCTGGCGGACATGGTGGCGGTGCTCCTGCACGGTCTTGGAGAAGATAAGGATGTCGTCGAGGTAGACAAAAACGTATAGGTTAATCATGTCCCTTAAGACGTCATTGATTAGGGCCTGAAAAACAGCTGGTGCGTTGGTGAGTCCGAAGGGCATCACCTGGTATTCGTAGTGCCCAGACGGGGTGTTAAAGGCAGTCTTCCACTCGTCTCCCTGTCGGATACGGATGAGGTGGTATGCGTTCCGTAGGTCCAACTTGGTGAAGACGGTGGCGCCTTGGAGCAGGTCGAAAGCTGTGGACATCAGCGGAAGGGGATATCGGTTGCGCACAGTGATCTTATTCAGGCCCCTGTAATCAATACATGGTCGGAGCCCCCCATCCTTCTTGCCGACAAAGAAGAAGCCGGCTCCAGCAGGTGAAGTGGAGGGTCGAATAAACCCAGAGACCAGGGCATCTTTGAGGTATTCCTCCATGGCCTTGCGTTCTGGCTGAGAGAGTGAAAACAGTCTGCCACGAGGAGGGGTAGTCCCAGGGAGCAAGTCGATGGCACAGTCGTAGGCCCGGTGCGGAGGAAGAACGGCGGCCCTGCTCTTGCTGAATACCTCCTTGAGATCCCAGTACTCTGTGGGAACTTGAGATAACTCGGTGAGATCAGGGGGCTCGGCAGGAGACACAGGAGAGCTAGAGAGCAGACAAGAGGCATGGCATGCAGGGCCCCATTCCACAACCTGGCTTGTTACCCAGTCTATGCGAGGGTTGTGGCGAGTAAGCCAAGGAAGGCCTAGAATAACTGGGAACTCAGGTGAAGGAATCAGGTGCAGGGATATTTCTTCCTTGTGACCTTGAGACTGGAGGAAAACTGGAGAAGTAACTTGGGTGACTCTTCCATCACCTAACGCTTGGCCATCGAGGGCAGACACAGACAGTGGGACTTCAAGAGGTGCAGTCGGAATATTGATGCTTTGGGCGAAGTGAATATCCATAAAGTTCCCAGCCGCCCCTGAGTCTATCAAAGCTTGACAAGAGTGGACAGACTCACCCCAGGAGATGGAGACCGGGATGTAGATTCCTTGGCCAGGGAGTCCGGGAGAGAGGGTAGGCCCCGTCACAACCCTCCCTCGGCTGGACGGGGCGGTCCTTTTCCCAAGAGTTCGGGACATGATGCTCGGAAGTGACCAGGATTGCCACAGTAGATGCAGCACTTGTCTCTCCTTCTGCGCTCCCTCTCAGATGCGGAGAGGCGAGTACGACCCACTTGCATGGGTTCTGGACAGTCACTGAAGGAGGTAGACGGTCTCCAGGAAGAGGTAGGGAGGCTGGGGGGGCTCAAGGCTTGGTGGCGTTCTCTCATCCTGTTGTCCAGACGAATAGCATGTGAGATGAGGGTTTCGAGGTCACTTGGGCATCCAATAGAGGCCAGACCGTCCTTGATGGGGTCAGACAGACCATGGTGGAAGGCTGACACCAGGGCAGTCTCGTTCCATCCACTTACTGCTGCGAGTGTTCGGAACGAGATGGCGTAATCTGCGACGCTTCCTCCTTGCCGGATGGACATGAGCTTTCGGGCTGCGTCGGTACTGATGTCTGCCTGATCGAAGACCCGAAGCATCTCTTCAGAAAACAGCTGGAAATCAAAGCACTCAGGTCCCTGTCTTTGCCAGATAGCAGTAGCCCAGGCTCGCGCCTTACCAGCTAATAAGGTGATCACAAAGGCAATCTTGCGGCGATCCGTAGTGTAGGTGGTAGGCTGAAGCTCAAAGGTGAGTTGACACTGGGTAAGGAACTCTCGGCACTCACTGTGCTTGCCGTCATACCTCTGTGGTGCAGGAAGGCTGGGTTCGCGAGGTGAAGAAGGCAGCATTGCAGGAGGCACTGGAGCAGGAGTGGGAGCTGGATCAGGAGCAGGAACTGGATCAGGAGCAGGAGATGCAGGCAGAGATGTCAGCTGTGCCAGGGTTTTCCCAATTTGCTGAAGCAGTTCCTCGTGGCGAGCGAGGGCCTCACGTTGGCTGGTGAGCGTACGTCCATGAGCGTCCATGGTCGCTCCGAAGCGTGTCAAAGCTGCCATAATTCCCTGAAGGTTGGCCGGGTAGACAGTTGAAGCAGCCTCTGCTGAGTCGGTCAGGACGGAGTCTTTCTGTTAGGGTTTTGCTGGGATTCGAACCTGGTTCGTTGGTGTGATAATTCAGCAAACCCCCACTAGGCCACCAGGGGGATGACTCAAATGCAGAGGCGTGAGGCGGAAGTAGAAAAAGAATCAAATGGTTTATTTAAACTATATACACTATATACAGGGCAAAACAAAAGACAAAAAAAACCAAAGAGTAAATCCAAAAGAAAAGCAAAGTGCAAAAATTCAAAAGCTAAGAAGATCAAAAACACAGTACAAAGGAAACTGGAGATAAACATAACAGCACAAAGACTCCGTGACAAGAGGACTGAACTCAGGGGTATAAATAGACAAACTAATTAAGGACACAGGTGAAGATAATTAGGCAATTAACACAAACACAAAACACAGGAACAGTGGCGGCCTCTAGAGGCCAAAATAAACACGACATGAAAAGGAAATAACAGCGGCCTCTAGAGGCCAAAACAGTCCTAGTCCTAACAGCGACAGTGCTAACCACTACAGCACTGTGCCGCCCACATGTTTTACTTTTACAGAAAATTTTAATTGATAAACACTGTATACAACTATTAACTGCTGCTTTAATGAGTTATTGTGACTCTCAGAAAGATGACCTTACCTCAGTTTCTCGAGTTTACAGTGAGGATTCTCCAGTACAGCACAGAGACGCTTCACTCCTGAATCTCTGAGATTATTCTGAGAGATACTCAGTTGTCTCAGGTGTGAGGGGTTTGATCTCAGAGCTGAACTCAGAGCAGCACAGCCTTCATCTGAGACACCACAGTCATACAACCTACAGAGACACAATGACACACACTTCATCAACAGATTTTCATCTTGGTTTAATTCTTACTTTAAAGATGATGAGTGTAAAATTAATTTTATTATTCAGAATGTCATGAGGATTTAATATCACCTGTTTATTCTCATTAACAGTGTAATTAATAATGATAATACTGAGTGTTATATTGAGTTTCTCTCCTCTGTTGTGTGTGATATTAAACCATCAGCAGCTGAAGCTGAACAGAGAACAGCAGAGAGACCATGAACTTTAATCAGAGAGAGAGAGAGAGAGAGACTGAATCTCAGATGTTTCTCTACTAGACTTATAGTGCACTACACAGGGGCAATAAACTTGTTTCTCCAAAGTCTACAGAGTGCATTTATAGAACACTATAGATTTATATTATTGTAGAATCCAGGAAGTAAAAGTCTGAATCATGGAGAAAAGCAAGTACCATCATGAATTCAAACAAAGATATACTAATGTCAAATTTAAAGCGTTCATTCTGAGGAGGAATAACATTAGTGTCTTTTCAAAACCAGATTCCTGACTGATAATTTATTGCCAGTTTAAAAAAATCCTGCATTATAAAACTGATAGAGTGTAAAATATTTACATATCAGGTTTACCAGGTTATCCAGATTTAGGGAGTCAAATTTACAGTAAATAGAAAAATGTCCGTAAGAATGACATGAAGACAGAGGGCCAGATGTGCTGAGCTTCTTCACTCAAGACAAAATTTGTAATAATTCAAGACCATTTTAGGATCTTAGCGAAAGAACTACAGAGGAAAACTGCATGGGTTACCGCTTGCTCACTCAGCTGCTTCTACAACACAGACTAGCAACCCGGTTTATAGCATATAGATAAAGACAAACTGAAAGAAAAATTCACAAACAAAAACTAACAGTAAGAAAATTTATAAAGTCAACAAAGGAATAGTTGCTGTGGCTTACAATTTATTTTAAGTTCAGTTATTTTCTCTTTATCATTTTTTTTTACCTTCTCCCTTTCCAGGTCACTGCAGCTCACACAGAGGGCAGTTAGTTTGTCTCAGGTGCAGTTTGTGTGATTAGTAACAGTGTTGTAGTAAATTTCAAAGTGATTTCAGACACATTGCAGTCGGTTCAAGTCCCGTTTTGTGCTGCAGCTTCTCACATACGTCCATCTGACCCAAAGACTCTGTGACAAATCATCAGTGTGCAGTGAACAGAAACAATCTTCCTCCTCAGGACACTGATGATGAACCTAAAACCTCTGCTTCAGTCTCACTATTAGAGAATGTGTCTTACTGAGGAGCAGGTCATGTGACTCTCAGAGAGATGATCTTACCCCAGTGTCTCCAGTTTACAGTGAGGATTCTCCAGTACAGCACAGAGACGCTTCACTCCTGAGTCTTCTAGTTTATTCCCAGACAGATCCAGTGTCTTCACAGTCAGATGCAGTTCTCTCAGACTGGAGGTTTCTGAGTTGAGCACTGAGACCAGAGCTTCAGCGCTTCTACATTTAATCCTATCACATCTGACACTGAAGGAAATAAAATAATGCATAATAAACTCACACAAATGATCAAACAGGTCCTCAAATCTTTCACTGCACCATTTCATTTTCATAAATGACAAAAGTACAAACTCCGAGTCGACAACACACTGAAATGCTGTAACAGTAATTCACAGTTCGAGCTGTTCGGATTTGAGTTTTCTGCTGCACACGTCATCACTGACACATGGGATAAACACGCAACATCAAATCTGATCACCAAATTGGGAAATAAGAGTCTGATCTAAAATATTTATAAGAGGAGAAAGTAAAAGAGTTTCAAAAGTCAGGTTTAGATGAAGCAGGCAGAGTTCGAGGCAGAGTCATATTTATCTGAACAGATCAGACATTTGATTTGTTCTCTAATTAGTGAGCGACTGAAATGATCACAGCCCAGTGCTGAAGGAGTTCTATGGAGATACTCATGATGACCTCATTAGCTAGCTCTGTGTGTGTGTGTGTGTGTGTGTGTACGCGCGTTGCCAGGTGCTCCTCCTGGTGTTAGTGATTTACAGACTGGACATGTTCTTCCCCTTACACTCTGTGTGTTGTCTCTCCCTGTCTGACCTGAAATCAATAAATCACAGAGCTACAGCAGGGAAAAGAACAAAAGTTGTGAAGGTCAAAAAAGTTACAATTTATAAAAGATGTCAGGATATTAGAACAACAAAAGAATAATTAGCATGTAATAAATTTATATTATGCTGTAATAAATGTAAATAAGAATGGTGTTTCTAATGAGTCTTCTGTGAAAGTCTGTTTTCACCACTTGAATAAAACCTTTTATCAGGTCATAATAACAGTAAAAAAAAATAATTATAATTCTGTATTACTGCAAACTCCACATGGTTCTATCGGCCCAGTGTCTGCGTCATTACATTTCAACTATTACACAAGTTTAATGTGGAGAAAAAGATTTTCAAACTACACACAGTGAAGGTTTACATAGAAAAAATAAATCTCCATGTTTATTGGACACTGGAGCCTGTAATAGAGGTGTAATTTGTAAACATTGTCAATAAACTATAAGTAAAAGTTGTGTTTGATTATTTGCACTGATTTTTGGAAATGTGTTTTTTGTAAGCCTAGTTAGTTGCCTGTCGCTTCCATCTTTAGCTCACAGCTTCGATACTTCTTGGGACAAAATGACATCATTGGACACGTAAACATTTTTCTCCTTCAATGACATCAACTGGTTTCCACATGTTTAATCGCTGCCCTTCAGTATTATTCAATTCTACATTCATCATGCAACTGTTATCCCCTAATTTATCTCCTGATCTATTTGTATTAACACACTCTGGATCACCTGAAACTCAAAACATCCCAAAACAAGGGTGGACAGGAACGAAGTACATTTACTTGAGTTCTGAACTTAAGGACATTTTTCGTATCTATACTTTACTCGAGTGTTAATTTTTTGGAAAATTATGACTTTTACTCCATTACATTTGAAGGACAAATATTGGACTCTTGACTCCAGGACATTTCTCTGAAGGTTCCTGTTACTCATTACTTTGAAACATAGCTTTCTGTGGCAGTGGGGGCATGGTCAAGCATCGGTCTGTGACCGGAGGGCGGAGTCAGGGAAGGTAAGTGGCAGAATCACTACACCTGATGTGAATTAACCTGTTTGTGCGTCTTCTCAGCAACCACGCCCTATTGAGGATTTGCACGTGACGTCACGAGGTCACGTGATATTCGTTATCCGCCATTTTGGACAGCAAGGCCGCGCATAGAACTTAGACGAACCCGTTCTAATTATCAAGTGTGTGAGTAGATCTTTCGAGAATGGTTATATCTTGTTCAGCATTTGGTGTAATCTTCTAATTCAATACTCCTAGTACATCTGTTAAGTTGATTTTCGGATTGAATGATAGCTGCATACTTAGAAACTAGACAGTCTCTAACGTTTAAAATGGCTATGCCTAGCCCTACTACCCTGGCCTAGTCTATGACAATGTTTTATCTTTTTGGCTCATATATGCCTTTGAAAGGCCAATCCATAGTAGGGATGGCGAAAACTAAAAAAAATCTTGACCGACCACCGAGCCTCATTAGCCGGTTAAAGTCGGTTAACCTATGAGTTTAAACAGGGATGCAAACGGCGGATGCCGTTTCACGGCTGAAACGCGCAGATCCGATTTTTTTCTTTAGGGGGGCGTTGGAGTGTCTGAATAATTTCATCAGAGTAAATTCTGTATTAAAATTACTAAATAAGCAAATGCCTTACAGTCCATGAAAAACATGAAGTATGAGAAGAAAACTGCCCACGTTTTCGTGGAAGCTGCGCAGATTTACTGTTTTTCAGACAAAAACATACAGTTGTGTTCAAAATAATAGCAGTGTGTTTAAAAACGTGAGTAAAGCTCAAAATCCTTATAATAGTTTTTATTTCCATGCATTGGGAACATTGCACATTATATTTGACATCAAAACATGAAAAAAAATGTTTCAATATTTTAATTACTTTACAGAAAATGAAGAAAAATGAACATTGGGCTGTTCAAAAAAAAAGCAGTGTCTGCATTTTTCATTACAAACTCCAAATATTTACTGTATAAACTGAAAAAATCTTAAGGATTTAGTATTCCTGTGAATCACTAAACTAATATTTAGTTGTATAACCACGGTTTCTGAGAACTTCTGGCATGTGTGAACAGGTATTCCAGCCCAGGATGATTTGACAACATTCCACAATTCCTCTGCATTTCTTGGTTTTGCCTCAGAAACAACATTTTTGATGTCACCCCACAAGTTTTCTATTGGATTAAGGTCCGGGGATTGGGCTGGCCACTCTATAACTTTAATTTTGTTGGTCTTGAACCCTGATGCTGCTCGCTTACTGGTGTGTTTGGGGTCGTTGTCTTGTTGAAACACCCATTTCAAGGGCATTTCCTCTTCAGCATAAGGCAACATGACCTCTTCAAGTATTTTGATATATGCAAACTGACCCATGATCCCTGGTATGCGATAAATGGGCCCAACACCATAGTAAGAGAAACATCCCCATATCATGATGCTTGCACCACCATGCTTCACTGTCTTCAGAGTGTACTGTGGCTTGAATTCAGTGTTTGGGGGTCGTCTGAAAAACTGTCTGTGGCCCTTGGACCCAAAAAGAACGATCTTACTTTCATCAGTCCACAAAATGTTTTTCCATTTCTCTTTAGGCCAGTCGATGTGTTCTTTGGCAAATTGTATCCTCTTCAGCACGTCTTTTTTTTTTTTTTTAACAGTGGAACTTTGCGGGGGCTTCTTGCCGATAGATTAGCTTCACACAGGCATCTTCTAATTGTCACAGTACTCACAGGTAACTTCAGACCGTCTTTGATCACCCTGGAGCTGATCATTGGCTGAGTCTTTGCCATTCTGGCTATTCTTCGATCCATTTGAATGGTAGTCTTCCGTTTTCTTCCACGTCTCTCTGGTTTTGCTGTCCATTTTAAAGCACTGGAGATCATTTTAGCTGAGCAGCCCATCATTTTCTGCACTTCTTTACAGTATACATTTTCCCCTCTCCAATCAACGTTTTAATCAAAGCACGCTGTTCTTCTGAACAATGTCTGGAACAACCCATGTTTCTCAGGTTTTCAGAGAGAAATGCATGTACAACATGTGCTGGCTTCATCCTTAAATTAGTGCCACCTGATTGACACCTGTTTTTTCACAGAATGAATGACCTCACTAATTGAACTCCATACTGCTATTATTTTGAACACGTCCCTTTCACTTAATTATTCAATTACACAGACTCAGGAGCATGCATATCATGAACGTTGGGTCTGTTGGTTTTCTATGACTCTACTACACCTACTGGTAAATTATTTGCCATGTAGTAATATAATTTCCACCAAAAACAGTGATTGATCTGGTTAGTCGTGTTAGACTGCTATTATTTTGAACACAAGTGTGCATATTTACAACTCTGTCATTATCTGGAACTGAGTTTAAATTTCGAACATTATTAAGATAAAACTTCCTGCATAGTCTCTTTATGATAAACGTCTTAATGGCACTTACTTGTGAGGTTATCAAGTAGACATTCTTCTTCGGGAACTTCCAGAGGTATAGTTGAGTTACCCATCCCGCAACAAAATATTTATAAGCTTCCAGGCTCTTGTAAGCTTTGAGGGCTTTGCCAGTGTAACACGATTCACGATTAATGAGAAAATTGTAAGTGTCGTGGTAGGCCAGATCGGGCAAATCGCCGGCACCGCAGCTCCGAATTTCCCTGAACAAGGATTGCGGCAAGTTGTACGGATCTGCAATCCCCAACCTGGAACACTTTTCCACGTAACGCTGCCTCACGTCACCTTCAAGATGCTGAACAAACTTAGACAAGTAATCGCGCGATGTAGATGGGGTATTTTCCGAATTTTCTTGGGGATTACTCCCTGGATCCATTACGTTCGTGCAAGGTAAACAATCCTGAAGCCGTCCAATATGCTGGAGTGGGTGGAGTACACACGTGCGGGTCATGTGACTGCAAATCCTCTATATAAGGAGAGAGAGGGCAGAGGAAGGGAGCTCTCTCCCGCACCAGATGACTTGCGTGTGTGCGCGCGCGCGTGTGTGCGCGCGTGTGTGGGTGGCTGGGAGAAGTACAAGTTCGTACTGAAAAGTGCAAATAAAAAGGAGTTTTTGGAACTCAGTTCTGGCCTGCCGTCCTTCTGTGCTCCACCCACCCGCTCTGACATTTACAGTGGTGCCGAAACCCGGGACCGAGCACAGAAGAGAACAGCCCCATGGAGTCCTCCCCCTTTGCAGACCTGATCCATGCCCTCACCACGGCCCAACAGAGCCAGCACCAGGCGCTGCTTGCCCTCCGAAAGGAGCAAGAACAACGGTTCGAGGCCCTGGTGCTGGCGCAACAGGAAGATCGTCAGGCGTTCCGGCACCTCCTCGCATCAGCAGGGTCCACCACCTCCACCGCTGCGGGCCCACTCCACCTCACCCCAACGAAGATGGGCCCGCACGACGACCCCGAGGCCTTCCTCACGCTATCTGAACAAGCAGCAGAAGCCTCGGGGTGGCCGGTGGAACACGCCTCCTCCCCCTGCTAATGGGCGAGGCGCAGCTGGCCGCGCTACAGCTCCCCGCCGACAGCCGGCTGGCCTACGCGGACCTGCACCGGGCTGTCCTCCAGCGTGTGGGGCGCACCCCTAGAACAACATCGTCAGCACTTCTGCGCTCTGTGCCTAGAGGAAGTCGGCCGCCCGTTTGCGTTTGGCCAGCAACTCCAGGACGCCTGTAGGCGGTGGCTGAGGGCTGACAACTGCGATGCCGAGGGAGTTGTCGACCTGGTGGCACTGGAGCAGTTCATCGTGCAACTTCCCAACGGAACGGCGCACTGGGTCCAGTGCCATCGCCCGGCATTGCTGGATCAGGCCATCGAGTTGGCGGAGGATCATTTGGTGGCTGTTCCCATGGCAGGATCACAGATCCCCTCTTCACTTCTCTCCTCTTTCTCTCTCTCCCCCTCCCCTTCTGTGTCTCGTCCTCGCCCCGTTCCCCCACCGCAGAGGCGGGGGCCGGCTCCCTCACAGCCGGTCTGCCACACCCGCGGTGTCCTCCCATTTCCCACTTCCGTGTCTGTCTCTCCGCCCCCCCGGTTGAGTGAGCCCCAGAGTACCGGTGCAGAGAGAAAGCCCGAGCCAGTTTGCTGGCGCTGCGGGGAGCCGGGCCACCTCCAACAGCAGTGCTAGATAATGAAAGTGGGTGTGGTGGTTCGGATCCCCGACGCACCAGGAGCCGCCCTCGATCGGGCCGGAGCATATCGCATACCGGTGAGTATCCAAGGGGATACATATCAGGCTTTGGTGGACTCTGGCTGTAATCAGACCTCAATCCACCAAAGCCTGGTGCAAGATGAGGCATTGGGGGGAGCACAGGGGGTGAAGGTGTTGTGTGTGCACGGGGATGTTCACAGCTACCCTTTAGTGTCGGTCCACATTTTTTTCAGAGGGGAAAAATTTAGAGTAAAGGCGGCGGTTAATCCTCGCCTCACCCACTCGATAATTTTGGGGACTGATTGGCCGGGATTCGGTGAGTTAATGAGTCATTTAGTAAAGAGTGGGTCCTGCCGTATTTCAGCAAGGGGAGGTCCCGGTGTCACATTGGCGGGAGCAGCTGTCACAGAGCCGTCTACGTCATCTCTGCGTCAGAGTGAGGAGCCGCCGGCTCCTCCTCCCTCTCTCGGGGAATCCCTAGAGGATTTCCCGTTAGAGCAGTCGCGAGACGAGACTCTGCGGCATGCGTTTGACCAAGTGAGAGTAATCGATGGTCAAGCACTCCAGCCAAATGCCACCCCATCCTTCCCCTATTTTTCTATTATGAAGGATAGATTATACCGAGTGACGCAGGATACTCAAACTAAAAAACAAAATCACGCAGCTCTTGATTCCAAAAAGCCGCCGGGAATTGGTATTCCAGGTGGCTCACTTTAATCCCATGGCTGGACACTTAGGGCAGGATAAAACACTAGCCCGAATAATGGCCCGGTTCAATTGGCCAGGGATTCGCGGCGATGTCCGTAGGTGGTGTATGGCATGCCGCGAATGCCAGTTAGTAAATCCAGCGGCCATCCCAAAAGCGCCTTTGCGCCCTCTCCCGTTAATCGAGACCCCGTTCAAAAGAATTGGGATGGATCTCGTCGGGCCATTAGATCGGTCAACACGAGGGTACCGCTTTATATTAGTTCTAATGGACTATGCAACGCGATACCCAGAAGCAGTGCCTCTTTGCAATATCTCAGCACGCAGTATTGCGGAAGCGCTCTTCCGCGTTATCTACCGAGTTGGAATCCCGAAAGAGATTCTGACTGATCAAGGCACCTCGTTTATGTCACGAGCACTAAATGAACTTTATGGGTTATTAGGTATTAAGCCGATCCGCACCAGCGTTTATCACCCACAAACAGACGGTTTAGTCGAACGATTCAATCGCACCCTCAAAAATATAATAAAGAAATTCGTAAGCGAGGACGCACGTAATTGGGATAAATGGCTCGAACCTTTGTTGTTTGCAGTGCGAGAGGTCCCACAAGCCTCCACGGGGTTCTCCCCGTTCTAATTATTATATGGGCGTAAGCCGCGCGGCATTTTAGACGTGCTGTGAGAAAATTTTTCACCAAGTAAAAATGAAATTCAATATATGTTATTGACCTGCGCACAAAACTCCACACACTCACGCATCTAACCCAGGAGAATTTGCGGCAGGCCCAAGAACGGCAAACCCGCCTGTACGACAAGGGTACGCACCTTAGGGAGTTCACACCGGGAGATAAAGTACTCGTGCTGTTGCCCACATCGAGCTCCAAATTAATCACCAAGTGGCAAGGACCCTTTGAGGTCACACGGCGAGTCGGGGACGTCAACTACGAGGTGAGGCGAATGGACAGGGGTGGGGCGCTACAGATTTACCACCTCAATCTACTCAAACTCTGGAACGAGGAGGTCCCCGTGGCGTTGGTGTCGGTGGTTCCGGAGAAGGCGGAGCTGGGCCCGGAGGTTCAAAAGGGAGCATTAGCATCGCGTACCTCTCCAGTCCCCTGTGGAGACCACCTCTCCCCGACATAACTTGCGGAGGTTGCCCAGTTGCAGACCGAATTTTCGGACGTGTTCTCGCCCCTGCCCGGCCGCACCAACCTCACAGAGCACCACATTGAGATGCCCCCGGGGGTGGTAGTGTGTAGCCACCTTTACAAGCTAACCGAACACAAAAAAAAAGTGGTTCGGGAACTCGAGGCCATGCTTGAAATGGGCATTGTCGAGGAGTCCCACAGCGACTGGAGCAGCCCGGTGGTCTTGGTACCCAAGGCCGACAGGTCGGTCCGGTTCTGTGTAGACTATAGAAAAGTCAATGCAGTGTCTAAATTCGGACAGCTGCCTGGCCTGAGTCGGGGAGTGGGGGTATGTGGCAGTGGGGGCGTTGTCAATCATCGGTCTGTGACAGGAGGGTGGAGTCAGGGAAGGTAAGTGGCAGAATCACTACACCTGATGTTAGTTAACCTGTGTTTGTGTGCCTTCCACAGTGACCGTGCCCTATATTAGGAGAGAGAGAGCAGAGGAAGAGAGCTCTCTCCCCAACCAGATGACTTGTGTGTGTGTGTATGCGTGTGGCTGGGAGAGTGTGTTTTGCAGCTGAAAAGTGCAAAAAAAGAGAGTTTTTGGAACTCAGTTCTGGTCTGCCGTACTTCTGTGCTCTACTCACCCACTCTGATTTCTACACTGCTATACCTCAAGTGCCCTTGACTGTTTATTTGCACCAATCTTATATATATATATATATATATATATATATATAAATATAATGAGTGTTTAGTCTATGTCTAGTTCTTATCTAGAGTGTTTATACTGTTTATATTGTTTGTTTTTTCAATTATTCTCTTTTTATTTATTGCATTGCCTGTTTGCACCGTGGGTCAGAGAGGACTGAAATTTCATCTGTGCTGTATGTCGAGCATGTAGAGCATATTTGACAATAAAGTTGACTTGACTTGATTTGACTTGTAATGGAAGTCTGCCAGAAGAATGGGATACTACTGCTATACTAGTAGAAGCAGCAAAGAAGGTGCTAGGGTGGTCATCGGGAAGAAGGAAGGAAGACAAGGAGACATGGTGGTGGAACAAAGAAGTAGTGCAGGAAATTATAAAAGAGAAGAGGCTAGCAAAGAAGAATTGGGACAGCCAGAGAGATGAGGAAGGCAGGCGGTTATTCAGAGACGAGACAGAAGGCAAAAAGGGTGGTAGCGAGGCAAAAGCAGATGCATACCAGGAGTTGTTTGAAAGACTAGAGACCAAAGAAGGAGAGAAAGACCTGTACAGACTAGCTAGGCAGAGAAACAGGGAAGCTAGGGATGTACAGCAGGTAAGAATGATGAAAGATGTAAATGAAATGTGCTGACAAACAAAGAGAGTGTATTAAGAAGGTGGAAAGAGTACTTTGAGGATTTATTAAATGAGAAGAATCCAAGAGAGAAAAGGTCAGAGTCGTTGGAGGCAGCAAATCAGGAAGTAGAGTTGGTTAGTAAGGATGAGGTGAGGGCAGCCATGAAAAGAATGAAGACTGGGAAAGCAGTCGAACCACACGGTATCCCAATTGAAGCTTGGAGATGTTTGGGTGAGATGGCTGTGGCGTTCCTAACGAGATTGTTTAATAAGATCCTAGAGAATGAGAAAATGCCAAATGAATAGAGAGTGTGCTAGTCCCAATATACAAGAATAAGGGAGATGTACAGAGCTGCAGTAATTACAGAGGGATAAAAATGATGGGCCACACCATGAAGTTATGGGAAAGGGTACTGGAGGCAAGATTGAGAAGAGAGGGAGCAATCTATGAACAACAGTATGGGTTTATGCCAAGGAAGAGCACGTCGGATGCAATTTTTGCATTAAGAATGTTAATGGAGAAGTACAGGGAAGGCCAGAGAAAGCTACATTGTGTGTTTGTAGACCTGGAGAAGGCATATGATAGAGTGCCGAGAGATGAGTTATGGTAGTGTATGAGAAAGTGTGGAGTGAATGAGAAGCATCTTTGAGTGGTACAAGACATGTATGAGAACAGTGAAACAGCAGTGAGGTGTGCAGTTGGAACAACCGAATGGTTCAAGGTGAAGGTGGGACTTCATCAAGGATCTGCTTTGAGTCCTTTCTTGTTTGCCATAGTGATGGATAGCTTGACGGACGAACTGAGGCAAGAGGCACCATGGAAGAACATGATGTTTGTGGATGATATTGTGATATGTGGTGAAAGTAGAAAGGAGGTTGAGCTGGGCTTGGAGAGATGGAAGTATGCATTGGAATGAAGAGGAATGAAGGTGAGCAGGAGCAAAACAGAATACATATACATCAGTGAGAATGGGGATGAGAGTGTAGTGAAGATGCAAGGAGTAGATGTAAAGAAAGTTGGTGAATTCAAGTACCTGGGGTCAACTGTGCAGGAAAATGGGGGCTGCGATAGTGAGGTTAGAAAGAGAGTGCAGGCAGGGTGGAGCAGTTGGAGAAGGATTTTGGGAGTCATTTGTGATAGGAAAGTCCCAGCAAAAGTGAAAGGTAAGATGTATATGACAGTAGTGAGACCAGATGTGATGTACGGATTGGAGACCGTACCCTTAACGAAGAGACAGGAGGCAAAGTTGGAGGTGGCAGAGTTGAGGATGTTAAGGCTTGCGATGGGAGTGACAAGGTTGGACAGGGTAAGGAACGAGCACATCAGAGGGACAGCACATGTGGAGAGCTTGGGAATTAAGCTAAGAGAGATGAGACGGAGATGGTATGGGCACATTCTGAGAAGAGATGCAGAGCATGTTGGGAGGAGAATGTTGAGGATGGAGCTGCCAGGCACACAAAAACAAGGAAGGCCAAAGAGGAGATACATGGATGTGGTGAGAGAGGACATGAAAGTGGCAGGTCTAATAGAGAAGGATGCAGAGGACAGGGAGCAATGGTGATGAAAGATCTGCTGTGGCGACCCCTAATCGGGAGCAGCCAAAAGAAGAAGCAGCTTGTTCATTTCATGGACCTTCATCACAAATAAGACTATTCTTGTAGAGATGGAATAATGAATAAACCTTCAAGCTAAAGGTAAAAAGAAAACCAAAGGTGAAGTTTCATGTTGTATTTCATGCTGTGATGCCAGTGGGATTGCTCTTTATCATATTACAGCACTGATGTCTACATACAGTAGAGATCAATCTGTCATAGTCATACAAACAGCTCTGCAGACGACACACAATTTATGGTTTTGTTTTTCCTTTCTTTCAAAGAATCATTTTATTCAAATAATTGAGTTTATAACTTCCCAAGCCTCAACTGCTATCATTTCTTTCATAGCATGCTTCTAATACTGTGAGTAAGACCATCAATATCAGCCTGTTCATCCATATTGTTGTCTTGGTCTTGCTCATCGTTGTCTTCGATATCACCGAGTGGTTCATCTTCGTATGGTGTGTACTGGCTGTGAGAATAGTCTGCTTCTGCATCTTCGTATGGTGTGTACTGGCTTCATAGTCTGCTTCTGCTTCGTTTGAACGTTCTTAAGTGCTAGGGACTCCACAGCTTTTTAATCATTATTAAAAAGCTGATAGTGTATGTTCTACAGACTACCGTAAACAAAGCTTCATGAAAACAAGCACTGAGCAACCAACATCCATCCATCGATTATCCGTAGCCGCTTATCCTGTGCAGGGTCATGGGCAAGCTGGAGCCTATCCTAGCTGACTATGGGTGAGCGGCGGGGTACACCTTGGACAAGTCACCAGATCATCGGCCCAGTACTCCGGACATATTTTTTCAAAAGAGCTGGAGTTTTCAACTACAAATTTAACAGTTCTCTTTTTTTTTTACAGATTTTCCATGTCCAAGTGTTTTATTTGCTTGTTGCACAGTAGGAAAAAATGAAAAACGCACAAAAAAATGCATATGAAGAAAATTTTTAGTGTTTTTAAATGCAAATCCTCCAGTACTGAAAATCAAGTAAAAATTTGACTGAACAACTTTTACTTGTATTGGAGTAACATTTGACCAGGAGGATCTTTACTTTCACTCGAGTAATGGAGTTGTGGATTTTATCCCAAAGTGTATTTTTGTCAAAGTGCTTTCAGTTTCTCTCTTTCTAAAAGTGGAACAGTAGAACAGTTATATTCAGCTTTACTTACATTGCTTTTCTGGATGCTGCAATCACAGGCATCACCTTCACAAGAACCCAATCTGGTATCTTCTCTGTCCTGGTATATTTACTCAGGTCAAACTCCTCCAGCTCCTGTGCTGAAGTCAGTAACACAAACACCAGAGCAGACCACTGTGAAGGAGAGAGTTCTCTTTGTTTTCCAGATTTCAGGTAGCGTTGGATTTCCTCCACTAGAGAATTGTCACCCAGTTCATTCAGACAGTGGAACAGATTGATGGATTTTTCTGCAGGAAGATTTTCACTGATCATCTTCTTAATGTACTGAACTGTTTCCTCTTTGCTCTGGGAGCTACTTCCTGTCTGTGTTACTAAGGCATGTAAGAGTTTCTGATTGGACTCCAGTGAGAGACCCAGAAGAAAGCGGAGGAACAGATCCAGATGTCTAGTCTGACTTGTTAAAGTCCGATTTATAGCGCTCCTGTGTACATCTGAAATGGTCTGGGACTGGCTCTGATCAAGAACATTTCTCTTTTTCTTCATGAAGGTCAGATGCACATACAGAGCTGCGAGATGCTCTTGAATGCTCAGATGAACAAAGCAGTAAACTTTACTCTGGTGAAGCCCAACCTCCTCTCTGAAGATCTGCGTACACACGCCTGAGTACACTGCTGCTTCAGTCACATCAATGCCACACTCTCTCAGGTCTTCCTCATAGAAGATCAGGTTGCCTTTCTCCAGCTGCTGAAAAGCCAGTTTTCCCAGTTTGAAAAGCATTTCTTCATCACTCTCCTGCTTCTCTGAGTACTTTCCTCTGATGATGTTTGTCTGAATGATGAGGAAGTGTGTGTACATTTGAGTCAGAGTCTTGGGGATCTCTCCACTCTCTGCTTCACCCAACATTCTCTCTAGAACAGCAGCTGAAATCCAGCAGAAGACTGGGATGTGACACATGATGTAGAGGCTTCTTAATGACTTCAGGTGTGTGATGATGTTCTCAGCCAGGCACTGATCAGTGATCCTCTTCCTGAAGTACTCCTCCTTCTGAGGGTCATTGAACCCTCGTACCTCTGTGACTCGATGGACATACTCAGAGGGGATTTGATCAGCTGTTGCTGGTCGGGAGGTGATCCAGATGAGAGCAGAGGGAAGCAGATTCCCTTTGATCAGGTTTATCAGCAGCACATGCACTGATGCTGATTCAGTTACATCACACACTCTCACTGTGTTCTGGAAATCCAGAGGGAAATGACACTCGTCCAATCCATCAAAAATGAACAAAACCTTTTCCAACATGGACATTTCTGTTTCTTTTGTTTCCTTAAAACAGACATGAAGGAGCTCCATCAGACTCAGTTTTTGGTCCTTCATCAGATTCAGCTCTCTGAAAGGAAGTGGAAATATGAGGTGGACGTCCTGATTCACTTTTCCTTCAGCCCAGTCTACAATAAACTTCTGCACAGAGACTGTTTTTCCGATACCAGCCACTCCCTTTGTCACTACAGTTCTGATGGGTTCGTCTTCTTCAGATAAGGGCTTGAAGATGTCGTTGCATTTGATTGGCGTTTCCTCTGTTGTTTTTCTCCTGGATGCTGCCCTGATCTGTCTCACCTCATGTTCTTTACTGACGTCTCCACTGTCTCCCTCTGTGATGTAGAGCTCTGTGTAGATCTCATTCAGGAGCACTCGATTTTCCTGCTTTATCATCACTTCATTTAAACACTGAAACTTCTTCATCAGATTTATTTTGAACTTTTTCTGGAATTCATTTCCAGCAGCAGATTCTGGGGCGTGTCTGTGTGACAGGGTGAAGTAGGAAGACATGGTGAGACATGGGGTCCAATTATTAGAGTTTAAGATCACAGTTTTTCTGACTGGTTTCCACAGAGAGTTCTTTATGATCTCATTGTGCATTTGTTTTATTCTCCTGTATGTTTTCTATAATCTAATCAGTCTCTATGAAATAACAGCAGAGAGGTTTATAATACCAGTGCGTCAGTGTCACAGTCATGGTGTTGGGTTTGATCTTACCCTGTATCTGTGATGAAGATCTTTTCTCTTCCATCTCCTGCCTTCTGTAAATCACTGGGAACAAAAATTGTTACTGTTAAAGACAATAACTTTCATCACTTTAATACCACTATCTTAACTTAGGGTTCAAGTTTACTCCTGTCAGTTCTGCAGGCGACAGATGGGTGTTAAAGCAGTGCAGAGTTTTTTGCACCAAAGCTGGCAGACAAACCCAAATTGATAATCAAAGGCAGAGTCATTAATCAGGCAATGGCCAGGGGAGACTATCAAAGGCAAAGATGAAAAGCAGTAATCAAAGTACAAATTGGGTCAATAACCAAATAAACAGCACTAATAAGCTAAGACTTGGGAAGGCCAGGTCTGAGAACACCGAGCCTTTACTTCACAGTGTTAGTGTGAACTGAGAGTCTTTTTAAATACAGTGATAATAAGGCTGTTATTCAGAACTGGTGTGAGTAATCTTCAGTACCCCAGTACTCCAGAAACTGTGTGGTGCAGTGTGGTGGTTGTTGTCCGCGGCAGCCATGTATGAAGGCTGCTGCAAACTCTGGGAAGTGGAGTCTGACATGTGAGCAGGTGCAGTCATGACAAAGACAATAATTCTTTGAGTCCAGTAACATTTAATGAGCACAGTGCTAAATACAACATGACAAAAATATGATGGAACTAGAGGAAAAAAAATATGTTCTGGTTTTAATCTGAGTTTTATTTAATTTAATAGTTTTTCCTTCCTACATGGGCATTAGGGATGTAACAGAATATTACTGCATCATGCAGAATGATCAGATAAAGGCCCTCATTTATCAATGTGATTTAGAAAAGAGCATGGGTCCGAGTGCAGAAACCATCATATGACAGGGTTCACGTGCGATCCGCTAAACATTCATATCTCACCAATCACAATGTAAGAATGATTGGGGATTGATAAATATAGCGGGTGAAAACTATCATTTAAATATCATGAACCTAAACATTCTTGGTTTACTGGTCACGCCCCCAGACTGTACAACGTGGTGAGGCATAATATGGCCAAAAACTTCTCCACTCTCGAAACTGGTGCTGGGATTTTAATACAAAACAACAATATTGCTACTTTGCACTTATTATTTTCCAATCAGTGATGAATACTTGATACTGTTTTATGAAATTTTACAACCTGTAATTTATCATATGATTTTCAGAATTTTTATATACATATTATTATGATTAGTAGTTGTAGTAGTGTCGTTACTGCATTTTTTTTTTTGCCCGTATAACTATTTCTTGGTTTAGTACAAGACATATCTGTAAAACATGTTAACCGTAAAGGGGAACTGAAGGCATTTTTAAAATGTGCTTTATTTCTTAATTAACGTGTTATTCAGTTACATTTTCGGTTTTAGTAACCTTATATTGTGACTCATATTGGCAACTAACTGCAATTAAATATTATACTTATTGGCCTATTCAGTTTTTAGCCATGTTGAATTTGAAGAGTTCAGATGCAAAACTCCCTAAATCCATTTGACCACTTTTTGAGAAAAAGGCCATTTTTTATCAGGCCTTCATATTTAAGTATAGAAAGCTAGTTTTATTTGAAATCACAAGGTTATTAGTTAGTGAAAAATATATGTTAATCTCACAAATGTTACAAATGTTACCAAATTACTATTTTTTAGCAATTATTTTTTTATTTAGTGTCAAAACCAGCTAAATCCATATGTGGTTTGTGTGCAAAAACTCTAAATCCATTTTTTCCTTACAGACATAGGTAAGTGTTACAAAACCACCAAAGATGCAATTGAAAATATTGAAAATTATGATACTACACATATGGGGTGGTTGTGATGGTGATGGTGGTGTGGTTGGCTCACTCAGCTAATTTAATATGGGACCTATGATCATGAGCAAATTGCACCATATTTTTAGGTAATACCTAATAATACCAACATCTCTCTTCATAAATGAAGGCAGAAGGCCTGTCATGTCAACATTTAAGAAATTCGAAATCCACACAGTGTAATCACAATGCCAATAGGTTTATTTTCTTCACATCAGCGGACTTTCTAAGCAGGTGATACAAAGTACTACACCCAATAAAATACACTGAAATAAAACTAAAGTGCAATATAAAAATCTTATGTAAACAACATGAAAATCTATACACAAAATATACAGCAGCAAGCAACGTTCTGCCAAGAAGGGTAAGTTTATGTCAGTACATTAACACAGTAACAGCAATAACAATAAAAACACAGCAGTGCAAAGAACTTAGATGGGTATAAATAAGTTAATGATGAAGATGAAATTGAGGTACAAGCCATCAAATGTATAGTATGAACAAAAGATTATTTAAGATGACAAAACTATTTTAGTTTTTTTAAGATTATGAAACAGGTATGATAAGTTACATATTAAAAAAAAAAAAAAAAAAAAAAAAAAAAACACAATTATGTTAAAAGTTCACATCAACTCAGCTTGTTCACCTGACATGTAGTCTCTGAGTAAGCTTACGAGGCTGCTGCGTGTTTGTGTGTGTATTCTGCATGGTGAGAGTGTGTGCCCCTGAGAATGTGTGTGTGTGTGTGCGCGCGTGTGCATGCATAATGAGTGCGTGTTCAAATGTGTCAGGTATCTCTCACATACTTCAGGATCCAAGAGCCTGTCCTTGGCGTATGCCACTCATCAAGCAAGGCTGGCTCATCTCATCATCTGTAGCCACTTTATCCTGTTCTACAGGGTCGCAGGCAAGCTAGAACCTATCCCAGCTGACTATGGGCGAAAGGCGGGGTACACCCTGGACAAGTCGCCAGGTCATCAACAGGGCTGACACATAGACACAGACAACCATTCACACTCGCATTCACACCTACAGTCAATTCAGAGTCACCAGTTAACCTAACCTGCATGTCTTTGGACTGTGGGGGAAACCGGAGCACCCGGAGGAAACCCATGCGGACACGGGGAGAACATGCAAACTCCGCACAGAAAGGCCCTTGCCGGCCCCGGGGCTCGAACCCAGGACCTTCTTGCTGTGAGGCGACAGCGCTAACCACTACACCACCTTACCGCCCTGGCTGGCTCATTAATAATAAATAAATAAATGATGAAGAAGTTGGAGGTACAAGCCATCAAATTCACAGTATGAACAAAAGATTATTTAAGATGACAAACATGTTTTAGGTAATTGACAATTATCAAACTCAGGTATGACGATGAGGTATGTAGTAATGTAGTGATACACACAGAATTATGCATCTGACACGTATGTAGTCTCTGAGTATGCTTATGAAGCTGCTGCGTCTGAGAGTGTTTGTGTGTGTATTCTGCATGATGAGAGTGTGTGTGCCCCTGAGAATGCGTGTGTGTGGGAGTGTGTGTGCAGGGAAGGCAGGAGAGTCATTGGAAACAATTTACTCATCCTCCAGATCTTGTGCAATGTCCCTGTCACCTGCACTTGACAAGACATCATTGTAAAACTCCTGCACAGTTGCAGGCACTCCCAACTCACATAACAGCTTCAGCACATCCCTCTTCTTTGCCAGCTTCACACAGTTGGCATCAGGTAGAGGAGCCGGTGCAAACTCTGGCCACCTCTTCCCTCTTTTCAGCACGGAATGCTGAGTAAAATCCCCGGCAAAAGAAGACTTGACATCCAGCCTTTCCCCACATATTTGAATGACCCTGGCGTCACTAATTTTGAAGGATCATTGCTGGGTGGTGAAGGCGGCAGCTTCCTTCTTGAAATCATAGCACTGCCAATCTCTCCCATATTGATGGATATTGCCATGCCTGTGAAATATGGATGCGTATTCGTCTGGCAGCAGAATGGTGGTGTGCTTTCTGATGTCTTGTTCGATCCTGCCGAACACCCTGTCAGCTGGGAGGAAGCTGTGTGCTCATACCGGAAAAAAAATAGTTGATGGTGAGGTGGGGGAACAGCTGTGACCGGAGGCCAAACAGCATAGACAGCACATTAATGTTCTTGTTTTGGCCATAGCATGAGTCGGAGAACAGGCGCAGGCACTGACACAGGTGGAGGTTGTCTGCAGCTACAGCTGTGAAATAGTGTTGGAGAGCTGAGGCAATCATGTTGCTGTCCTTCGCGTTCTCATACTCAAGCCATGTGTACAGGTGGATATCATACCTACTTTGGGATTCTCCTCTGGCATGGTGACGCACCACTCCAAAGACGTAGTAGTAGAGTTGCCTGGAGTAGTACGTCTGAACTATGGCAGATTTCGGCAGGACAAGGTTCTCCATGACGTCAAAGCAGACAGTGAAGGAATCCCCCACATCATTCAGGATATTGTAGAACTGACGGGCACGGCGTCTGTGGAGGGAGTATTGCAGGATTTTCTCTCGTTTCTCTTCTTCTTTTAAGCCAGGGTCATTCATCGCCATCCGGGACTTAACACACACGGAACATACATCCTTTGCCGGATGTCCGAAGGCCAAGTTGAAATCATATACGAAAATGCTCCAATATAGTGAGTAAGTCACTTGAAGGTGATTCTGCTCCGAAAAAAGGCGATGCATTTTTGCAACACTTAGGTCACTAGGCAGATACTTTCTGAATGGAGCACCACGTCGGGCGTAATGGCTTGCTCTGCAGGCAAAGGACTTAATGTGACCTCTGATGACCTCCTTCTTGGCAGTTATTTCAGGATTTAGTCTTGAACCTCCTCTTTTTTCTGGGCGTGCCTTGCCAGTTTGTAGCCAGTGCCTGGCAATGCCCTGGACTCTGTCTTTCTTGACACCTATAATGACAATAAATGAGAAAGAAAGTTGAGAATTAAAATTAAGCTGACTGACTGTTCATTCTTGCTGTGAAAAATCAGGAGGAAGTGGAAGTTTTCATTCATTCATTCATGCAAATGATTTCAAAATATTTGAGATAATATGAAATGTCACAAATGCTTTGACCTTTTTTCATCTCCCATTTTTATACTTAATGATAGCATAAGATAATTAAACATGCCTTGACTTTTGATAGTTGTAAGTTAACTCTTTCTTTTATTTCATTTATGGTCTATGGTGATGTGTATCCAAGGTTGTGGTGGGGTGGGTAGGTGTTGGTCACTGAAACAGTACTGAGGTGGGGGTATGCAAAGGGGTGGGACGCCCACCACAGACTGCACTGACTTAAAACTGTCTACTGATCTACAGTATTAGCCTGCACAAGCATCAGGGCATGGACGACTTAGGCAGAGACAGCACAAACTCGTGAAGGAAGAAACTGTATTGTACTTACAGAAAATGCTCATGAAAGATGCCTGGCAGACAGGAACCCTTGTTTTATCTTCCTTCAGAACGGAGTATTTGATGGTCACGTCTCTCTGCCGTCTCTTGTCTTCATCATCAACTTGTTCCCTCCTCCGTTGAACCGGCATAATCTCCAAGTGGGACAGAAGTATAGCGTCCTGTTCAACTTTATCTTTAGATGTGTATAGCTGATTTTTAAAGTATGCCAGGTCGTTCTGAGTTAAGCTTGCCGCAGCGCACATCAACCTGTTGTGATTGCAGGCTATTCCATTTTCAGTATTTTCGCCACTATATCGGTTCATTTTCGCTTTATAGCGAACATGATTTTCAACAACGCGACGTTTTCTCCGCCTATTCACTGTCTGGAGGACAGGTTCATCCATGCCATCGTAATCCATGTTGGTATTATCTGCCATTTCGCGAAATCTCCCTCTGAATAAAGCTGCAGCTTCCTTGATGAGACTTTGTTTACTAGCGTTAAAGCACGCGAGTCCAAGTGACGTTCTGATTGGTTGTTGAATATAGAGGCTTTTGTTGCTAAATCGAAGCGGCATTTAGAGGGGTTTGATATTAAACCGATTTTTTAGACAAGACGGGGAGTGGTTTTTATTTTATTTTTTTACAAAAATATTTCATTTACATATGCTAGATGTAACCAGGATTCACACAACATCCTTAACTCATTTTTCACAGAGATGGCGTTTAGAGGGTTTTGCATCTGAACTCTTCATTTAGTTTGTTTGGTCCACGGCAGGCATCGCTTATCCGCGCGATCTTCACGAGACTTGTGCGAGACTTCGAAACGTGAAGTGTCAGCCAGGTGTCAGTGCCGCCATTTTGAAAACTGTTTTCCAAACGAAATATTGCACAAAAACGAGTTTAAATGACAATTACTGCCTACTTTTTTCCAACTTTACTGATTGCTATCAAAACAAACAAAACTTCCGGCTTGATTACATCAGCATGCGAAAGAGGGCGCGTGTGTCTTTTTTTTGCAGTTGTGCTGAAAGAAATCAAATTAAAAGTCTCAAATTTGATTTAATAAAAGGCAACGGCAAAGAAGAAAGTATTCAGCCTTGATTAAAAAAAAAACTGAAAGAAGCAGGTACTTTGCATTTATTAATGTGGGAAATGCGCTCAATATAAGATGGATTTATCACAAAAATACATGCATGTATTTATTACTTTGAAAACCCACCAGCCGACTGATTTGGCACGTTTTAATTTTGCAACAGTAATGACGTAAACACCAGCATGACGGACTAGTGTCCGAAAGCATTTTTTTTTTTCATTTTACCAATGAGCTGACTATATAGTCCTCTAATTAGTCATTCCCTATATAGGGAGTAGGGAGTAGTGAACGAGGGAGTGATTTTGGACACAGGGAACGTTGGCAGATGTTGGTCACTTTGATTTCTGCTGTACGTTTTACTTCCGTCCTACAATGTCTCGCACAGATATCAACGAATCTCGTTTATGGCTATTGCTTTGACATATGGACTGATATATTACATAGCATATTTCAAACACTCATAACTTGCTATAGCAGTGACAAAACGGCTATCAAAAATGCATTCCTATATTTAATAAAATGAGATAAATATAATTTTGATAAAAAAATTTGCCTTCCGTTCCCCTTTAATAAATGTTGATGTTACTAGAAGTATTGTTGCATCCCTAAAGACTAAGATACTACAATAATTTATGTGTGAGTGCACATGCGCGCACACACACTATAAACTGTGCAGCAGAACAATAGAAACTATAATATCTTTTAAATCAAAATAGCTGTGAATGACCATGTAGTACAGCCTTTAACAGCTAATGATCTGGACCGGATGAAGGAATCTGTAACACAATCTTTTGCTCTGCAGTGAGTTTAACTATAAGAATTATGGGACGTTACCTGTGTACAGATGAGGGGTTTCCACTGTTAAATCGCAAAGGAGGATCCATAGACGCATCACTCTTCATGGAGACACAGCTGGGTTCTGGTCTCCTCATCTGGAGTTTACTGTACAATATTATAGACAGTCCTTTATATTCACCATTTACACTGATTATTATTAATTATTACTGGTTATTTTAATTATCTTGTTAGCAATTACTCTTAGTGTCACATCCAGATGCACTTTCTGCCTTATCCTGTATGCGACACTGTGAAACACTGAACTGTGCAATTATTGATATTAATTACTCTAAACTGTTTAGTGAAAGTATTGTAGCAGCATTAGGACCTAATTAAAGTATCACAAACTGATAAATATCAAAATGCTGCTAATGATCTGGACTGGATAAAGGAATGTGTAACACTGGCTTTCTCTCTGCTGTGACTTTAACTATGAGAATTATGGGATATTACCTGTATACATATGAGGAGTCTCCATGTCTAAAATGCCAAGGAGGATCCATAGACGCATCACTCTTCATGGAGACACAGCTGGGTTCTGGTGAGTCGGATTTCTTTATCTGGAGTTTACTGTACAACATTATAGACAGTCCTTTATACACACCATTTACACTGGTTGAATGACTTAATGAAGATTTAATTCGTTCTTAGAATGAACAGTGGACTGTAGGGCTGGGCCATTAATCAAATTTTAATTTCAATTACAGTTTTGGCTTAAAACGATTCTGAAAAACAAGATAACTGAAATAAAACTATTTGCATCACATTCCTTTTCACAGTGATGTTCTTGCTTTAGTTTATGTTATAAATCCAGCATGCTTTCGCCCCTCCCTAAAAGCCCTCTGCGGCATGTTTAATTCAGCTTGAGTCAGGTGCAGGATAAAGAAGAGCTCCTCACTTTCAGTGGTACTTTTACTTCACTTTAACTCCAAGCTAATCAAGAATAAACCTCTCTGACTTTTACTCCACACAGGACACAGCAGTAAAGCAAGTCATTTACCTGCGTATGTTATTAAAACACTGATTTATCCTAACAATGCTAAGCTATGCTACACTGAGCTAGCATGCCGAGTCATTCGTTTAATTCAGTTTGAGAGATTTCACAGCCTTTATCACTCTGAAACACCTTTAAATTTAATTACATTACTGTTAAAATAATTGTCTTTAAAATGTCAGACACGCATATTAACAGGTTTATGAAGTGTCCTCATGGATGTCTGAGGCTAACAGGACAGTGAATACTGCTACTCCTCCTCTGCAACCCCACTATAACCAACTCTTTGGGGGACGTCCAAATAGCTCGTTATACCGAAAAGTTTGTAATACTGAAATGGACCCACTTGTCACACCAAACACTCACATTATCTGCAAAATTTTAAGCACATTCTCCTCATCATGAATTTATCCTTCCGAATCCCTATTGCAGTTTATTGACCGAGTTAAGGATAACAAACAGAGGTGATGATTTCTTCATCTGTTACAGAAATGATAGCGGTTACTAGGATATCATCGTCAATGTCCATCCACTGATCCGCCATGTTTTCTAAATTTTCACCATTCAGTTCATTCATGTGTTGCAAATCACTAAATGTCATTTATGTCGTGCTGCGGGGCTGGGCAGGGGGGTTTAAAAACACCACCGTATGCTTTAACTACGTGCTAAGTTTAACGGTATCAACAGTCATTACATCCTTTGATCAATACTTTGATCACCTTTCCTGATAATAGTTAGTGATTAACACCTAAGCAAGGCTCGTTAAGCCTTCGTTTTATGGCATTACAATGTATGGTTAACTTGACTGCGGGCATGATTACTTATTGTTTGTCTCTGGTGGGAAGAGGAGCACGTGGCTCAGGCCCTGTCCACACGGCAACGGATTCAGGTGACTCTGATACAATTGCTTATCGTTTAGGCCTGGCGTCCACACGGCACCGGCGTTTTGGGTGCCCCAAAACGCAATCTTTTTGAGAACGGGTTCCAGAGTGGAAAGATCTGGCAACGTTGCCGTTGTGAAGTCGTCTGGATGAGTAGAACGGATTTGTTTACGATGACGTCACAACCACATGACTGTGAGTGCTTCACGCCGGGTAGAAGTGTAACGAACTCGATGCGAGTTGTCAACAAATCCTATAACTTGGTTCATGAAATGCGCTTACAAAATATTTTCACTGTGAATATTTGTGTAATGGTGCAAAGTGAGAGAGAGAGAGAGACTCTGCTCTTAGGGCAGAGTCAATCCCGCCAGCAAAAATAGGGAAAAAAAGGAGCGATCTCAACTCTTCAGATGATGGTTTATGTCCTACAATACATTCCTCAAAAAGGGCGTAGAAGAGCAAATTAATCCATTAACATGTAGCATTCAATTTATTCCGGACCATTAAAGACGCCGCCTTCCGCGTAGAATCATACGTCATCCTCGCCGCCATATTGGATAGGTCAAAGCGGAGAATAAAGATTCATGTGCTGCGTTTAACTGTACCAACAGGTTTACCGTCCAAACGAGATCACATGGGATTACCTTTCACAGGTGAGAAACAACAAATTAATCCATCAACGTGTAGCATTCAATTTATTCCGGACCATTAAAGACGCCGCCTTCCGCGTAGAATCATACGTCATCCTCGCCGCCATATTGGATAGGTCAAAGCGGAGAATAAAGATTAGCTGCGTTTAACTGTACCAACAGGTTTGCCATCCAAACGAGATCACATGGGATTACCTTTCACAGGTGAGACTGGAAAAATACTTTTCATTGTATTTGGTCATTATAATGTAATTTTATGAACAGATTTTCCTGACTTTGTGGCTAATATGAAGTCTCACGCATAATAGTTTATGCGCATGCGTCCTTACTACTTCTATTGTTCTGGTGTCTCCGAAGGGACCGTCTTACAGCGCCCCTAGAGGTGTGGCATGTGTATTGCATCGTTTTCAGCAAGCGTTGCGTTGCCATATGGACCTGATATTTTACTGATCGTTGCCCATTTGGACGTGATATATTTTTAAATAACATCTCGTTGCCGTTGTCGTGTGGATGTAGCCTCAGTGTGCTATGTAAGCAGGCGAATGACGGATGTAATTGCAGGAAGAGTGTTTATTTACAAACAGGCAAGCAAACAGGTCAAAAACGTAAGACAAGGTCATGAAATGGGCAATGGTCATGCAAGACACAAACAGAATGGTGTAGGCAAAGACAAAAAGCAGAGTCCAAATACACAAAACACAGTCAAAACCAGAAAGGCACTACACAGATACAAGGCTTGGTAATGTGAGACACTAGGTACAGCATGTGTACGTTGCCATGTCTGTGTGTTACAGAGTCCTTATAAGTGCATGCTGCGATTGTGCTCTAATCTGGAACAGGTGCATTGTAATTAGTCCTAATGGCACTCAGAGCATACAGCATGAATACACATGGACACAACACAGTGATTTTTTTTTTTGGAAGACTCTGGATCATTGTCACCAAAGGCAGGGGATATGAACTTAGTTCATGATATGCGAAAGTTCGTGGTAAAAGAGTTTGTTATTGTGGGGTTGCCTGTATGTTGTGCTTGATGTAAGTCACACTCGTGTCTAATAAGATTCACACATCATGTTTTGTGCTGGCAGTGGCATAACCGGAAATTAATCAGGTGGGATGAGGAACTATACTAAATAATGTCACGATTGTTTTCCTCATCTTTGCAGTTAAATTGGTTAGTGTGACGCACTCTTGCACTTCGGGAGGATGTCAGACAGTATGAAGGCTGCCATGAACTTGCATCATCAGTGACATAGTAATGGTGGCAATAATTTTTATTTTAATTATTTAAGGTTCAATCCCCCACCAATCTTTCCATCTTAATGTTGCCATGAAATAGCTTTATGACAGTTCCACTGAAAAAGATTACTATAACATGTTAATGACAGGGGAAAATTACACCTGATATAAATCCTAAGCTACTCTTCCTCTGCACTAAACTCCAGCAGCTACTTCAGTGGCTCTCCATCTCACTGTGCTCAGAGTGTAGCTATTAGCGCAGTAACCTTCTAACAGAAACAGGAAAAATGCATCGTCCCAAAGGGCAAATCCTGTTTCTCATCACAGCTGCCGTAAAATGTGAATAAACAAAGGAATACATTCTTAAAAAACAGTATAATAAATGTGATTACCCAATAGTACAAACACTTCAACAGTTCATTATCCCTTCTATATTGAAACATCCTGTTCAAACTATTGGTGGTGACATTAATTTTATAAGAACATAATTTTACTTACAGTATACAGAATCCGGGATTTTTTCCAAGTGGTGACTGATAACTTTTCATTCTCGGTTGAAAATTTTGTTAAGTTAATCTTTTCATATCTACTCACCCCATATTTCAGATATGAACAATTAATGACTAAAATATTAGAACATGGCAGCTTACCGCTTTTCTGAGGGTGGGGTCACATTATCTGTGTCCAGATCACGGCTCTCCATTTTTGAATATTAGTGTATGGACACACAGCTCATGGACTCACTGCTGATTCCTGAAGATGCTGATCTTTTCTGCTGGAATGAATTACACTCCTAGAAAAGACAAAAACAAACATGCAGTTAAAATTGAAAAAAAAATCCTTCACATTTGACCTGAAGAAAATATTCCTCCTTTGGTAATACAAATTCTTGTTTTTTAAGGGAGTGATGGTTCTACATGCTGGGACTGACCCCTCATATCCTCATCACCAAATCATTCATTCATTTTCAGTCAGCGCTTTATCAGGGTCATGGAGGATCCAGAGCAGGAAAACACCCTGGATGAGACCAGAATGTGATAATAGATTTTATTTTACCTTGACATTAATCATGTGTTCAATGAACTGCATGTGTGAAAGGCTCCAAACTCAATAAGCAGATATATATATATATATATATATATATATATATATATATATATATATATATGTGTGTGTGTGTGTGTGTCCCCAGACAGGAGGTGAGGTAAACAGTTCAGTAATCAGTGTATTAAAGCATGTTCATGGATTAACCCCAATGAACTGAGTAGATTTAGGGAACATAAACAGATAACAGATTAGATTGATCAAGATTTTGACCTTTTTCCAATTATATAAGATTTAACTTAATCTAATTACGTATTAGATTACATTACAATATTTATTGTCCTGTGTCATTTCATGGAATTATAAACATTTATTTTTCACTGTCAGTAAACCCGTTGAGAACAACCAAACTACAAACATGGACTCTGAACTACAACTCCCAAGAAACACAGTGCCCCCGTCACCAACTTATTGATGACAGCTGTCACTCATCCCACGAATTGCCAGTCATACTATTTAAGCTCCTCACTCACTCAGCTCCAGTGCAAAGTATTGTTCTGTGTTTCTTCAGTTCATACCAAGCCTTTCATTCTCTGTCTGCCTCTTGTTATTCTGACCTCTGCTTATTCTCTTTGTTTATGTTTCCTGTCTTGCCTCTACTACTGTGTTTGCTGATCAACCGACCTTCGCCATTTCTCTGACCATGCTTCCTGTCTAATGATTTGGCTTTGTCTACAGTTTGCACCCTGCTCTCCTCTGCACATACATCCGTAAGTGCTTGCACTCTGACAGGATACTTCACCGATCATGGATGCAGCGGAAGAGGCAAAGCAAACTGCTCTGAACGCTCAAGGACATCTACTAGGAGAACATCAATAGATGCTTGCAGACCTCAACACCTGTATGGCGCAACTGTGATGTCGCAGGCCCTCCTAACCTGTCCTGAGCCTTTTCCCAGTCCAGCGTTAAAACTCTCCATTCCGGAGAAATACGCCGGAGATGCTCTCGCCTGTAAAGGTTTTTTACTTCAATGTTCCATGCACTTCTCTACTATGCTGAATCTCTCAGATGAACATAAGATTGCTAAGTTTCTGTCCTTCCTCACTGGCAAGGCGCTACAATGGGCAAGCGCTGTTTGGAAGAAGGGCGGTGAGCAGACAACTTCATATAAACGATTCCTCACACTGTTCAAGAGTTTTCCACCGTGAACCTGAGTGAATTGAAGTCGGTGAAAGTTTGCTCACCATATCTCAAGGTTCCAGAGGAGTTGCTGAATATGCCCTGGACTTCAGAACGTTAGGCTGGGCTGCCAACTCTCACGCAATGAGCGTGAGACACATGCATTTGACTGTCTTCACATGCTCACACGCCATACGTCCGATTTCTCACGCTAGAAAAAAATCTAGTTTATCTATCTGATCTAGGCTACCCATTGCGTCGCACCAACCACTTGCGATCGATCAATTATGCCTTACGCATGGCTAAACAGACAGAGAGGTGTTCCCTTCAGTACACACTCCCCTATGGTAGATGGCGCATCTAATGATGCTGCACTCGCCGGAAGTTGGATAATTGCCTACTGTCAGTTTAGAGGAAGAGGAGGGAGAAGAAGGTATATGAGTTGAAGACGGGTGTTTCAGACAGGTTTGTACATATGCACGCCGATGTGTGGCATTACTGGCGTAATTATGAACTTGTATAAAGTTTCTGAATCGTTTTAGCCTGTGTGTGTTGTGAGAATATTTAATGCCATATCGAGAGCTGTGTACTAGGCATGCTAAATCATTATCGGCCTACTGCCGTGCCACAGCCTCTATCTTCCCCAACAAGCAGCACGGGAGAGCACCTCCTTAGCACACGTTTATTAAGGCGCATTTTTAGTTCGTTTACTGTATGTTATCATACTTTATGACTTTATTTGAAGCCATACTAGAAACGTTGTAAAATAAAGCAACTAAGAGATATTACAAATGCAAGAAGAGCCATTAGCCACCATACCTATTGTTTATTTACAGGGTATTTATTTTTAATTACTTATGATGTATGTAATTGCTCAGTTAAAGTAAATAAAGAATGGTCACCTGTAATATCAAAGAACTTGAACTTGTTGTGAATAATAAAAAAAAAAAAAAACAATATACTGAGGAGACAGGGTTTCAAAGAGGGCAAGACAGGTAGAGAATATCTGTCAGATAACAGGCCCTGACGAATGCTCTATTACTAATAAGAAACATAGATAAGGAATAAATTAATAAGAAATATATTAATATAGCTTAAGTATGACAAATTTTTAAGCCCAACTTTGTGTGCACTTTCCCACCTATGGCCAAGGTTCAGCTTTTTGTGTTTCAATACTGTTCAAACTTAATCATTTTAATGTTTCTTGTAGCACATGCACATTTTGCTTGCTGTTTAAGCATTTTATTTGTTCTTTTGCTGTTGATATTTTTCCCCATGGGTCATTCCATGCCAAATCAACAAGAGGCAGCGGTCTCAAAAGTAGCCAGTCACCGGCGGCAAATCGCCGTCTGTGGCTTGTTATGCCGCCGGCTATTGTCAGTCGAGACACAAAATTTAATATTAAATATTTCTGACGGCAAAAAAAAAAAAAGTTGTGAATGTAAATTACATCCACTATGTCATGTATGTCCGTTGCCGCGTCAACTTTGTTTACATCCTCGACACGAGTGCAGCCATTACTGCCTGTGTTGCCAGATTGGGCAGTTTTAAGTGCATTTTGGCGGGTTTTGAACATTTTGGGCTGTAAAACGTCAGCAGTATCTGGCAACATATTTTTCTTACTTAATACAAGAAATTAATGGATGCCAACGTTTTTGCCAAAATGGTATTTTATTTTCCATTGTTTAGGCAGCTTCAGCATCGTAACTGGGAGGTTCTGTTCAAATTGTTTTTTTTTTCTTTCTATGAAGCCTGAGCCATTTATTTTATTAGTTTATAATTGTTTAATTTAGTCTTCAGGAGAGACTGCCTGCACACAGTAGTAGTATTAGTTTTTTTTTTTTCTTACATGAAAGCTGAGGCATTTATATTATATTTTAAGGTAACTTCATGTTGTGCTGTGAGGTTCTGTGCATTTTAACTTTTGAACCAACAGGTGCATTTGGATAAGTAAAGCCTATTTTTCTGCATTTTTGTAGTCCTGGGGCCTCATGTACAAAGACCTGTGTGGATTTCCCACTAAATATGTGCGCACGTCAAAATCGGGAAATTTGCGTACGACCAAAAAAATCCGGATGTATCAATCAGTGCGTACGAAGGTTTCCACGCACTCTCCTGTTGTATATCCCAATCAACGTGGAATTCGGTGCACATGCACGAGCCCCGTTCCCTGCCCCGTCTCCTCCCTCAATTATTCCACACTGAATATGTCAATTAGCATAAATAGACCTGCAGTAAGGCCCGCATTAGGTAAAAAGACATGGCAACTTTTACTAACATGTTAATGTTAATTAAATGTTAGAAATCTCGCGTTAATCAAATTAACATTTAACATTAACATTTATTCGCGTTAATCCCTGCCTTTAGCACAGTGTAATAGAATTCACATACATCACTTAATTGTTCTGTCACCTCCAATTAAAGTGATGTTCAAAGTGTATGCTATGAGACATGCAACGGTCACTGATTGTATGCCACTGAATGTGAATGTAGCCTATACCAAGATAATGGTATGATTCGCATCGTCCGCAGTGCCTGTGCCACAATGAGTGTCTATTTGAGTTACATGGGTTTTGAAAACAAAAACACACCTTTAGTGCTCTAATGTGTACATTTTTTCGGGGACACCCTGTATTTGAGGAAATGTCTTCCTCTCTTAGTAGGCCCAATATTCCTAGCCACATGTAACCAGAAATAAAACGTGCACATATTTTCCACAATAGGATTTTAATGACAAATGTATTCTAGCAGGGTGCCAGGGAACAACAGGAGGCCCCCAGTCCATCCCACCTGAGCAGGAAGAGGACCCCCAGCCGAGCGGATCCAGCGTCACTGTCACCTGCCCCCCTTCTCCACCGCCTGCCCCTGTCGCCGGGTCCACAGGCCGGGTGCTGACGCGCGCGGTCCTTGAGTCGCAGGGGGAAATTTTAAAGGGGATAGAGGCGATTAACGACAACCTTGAGGGAATCCGCGAGGAATTGAAGGAACTGAATAACACATTAAAAGAATATCTTAAAAAATGGTGTCCTGTGTCCCGTCTGTCCTTACCTTTTCACATTGTGGCTATTAAGTGCTGCCGGGTTTGTATGCCATGTCGCTGTAGCACCTCGTTGTGAGGCCCAGGGTCTGGGTCCTCCGGCAGGTCTCGCTCCATTATTGGCACGCCGTGCCGCTGCGCCACATTGTGTAACACGCCACACACCGCGGTTGTGTCTGATTTGTACACACTTGGAAATCGTTTCATATATTGATCTTGGTAATTATGTGATAAGGCTACCCCACGCAACATCAACTAATAATATTTCAGTCTGACACCTCGCGGCAAATGCACGAGGAAGATCTATTAAGCTAGCTGCAATGCATGGTCCTGCATGTGCATTCTTTAATTTAATTAATTAACCAATAGTCAATGGGAATAATATCGAAATGATATTGCTGGGGTTTCTCATTTCCCGTAATTACAATATGGAAGGGATGGTTGATGGATCTGTTGGCAATTACCCAACAGTCTCGCATTATGTGTCTCGACAACGTCGTATGACTGACATACATTTCAATTCACGCATGCTGATGTTCCGATGCATTTTTGGATGCCTCTTGTCGCCATGTCATGACTCTTGACCGAGTAGGCCTAAATGTAGTTGCGTTGCTCTGCCTGCAAGTGTCACCAAGATGCACCAGAAATGTGCGTACGCCAGCCATGAGGTTTGCGTAGAGTACCGCACTTTTCCACGCCAAGTCAATCTTTGTACATACGAATGTTTGCGCAGAAAGTGACATACGTAGCTTTCTTGTGCGTACGCAAGCTTTGTACATGAGGCCCCTGGTAATCTTTTATATTGGTAAAGTTGTTTATAGGACCATTTCTCAGTGTCTGTTTTTTTTAATCAATAGTTTCAGTAATAACTTAATATTTAACATATCACTCAATTTGAAACAACCCCTGTGCCCCCCAATGGGCTGCCCCCATAGTCTCCAAAATTTCTGTGGGAAACACTGGCGTGAGTAACAACGCTAATCAAGCCAGGGATGAGAATGAAAAATATTTAAAAAGTCTGAAAAAACCAGGGCGGGGCCCATGGCCCAGGGGTTCCAGGGGCTAATGATTTTTGGCTATTTATTTATTTTCTTTATTATTAGACAGGGAGATTCTTTTGTGTAATCTGAGCTGAAGTGGGTTTTATACTTTGGTTTTTTGGGGCACGCGCTCTCTCTCTGCCATGCCGATTCTGTAGGCTGCACTGACTCAGCTGAAAACTCCAGTCCTCGAGAAAAGAGATAAAAGCCCGCCCACACTGAAAGCTGGATTGGCTTATTTTGCTGAGTAACCCAATCAGGATGCTCTTTGTCTGGCATGCGCTACATGAACAAGCACACAGGCAGTGTTGCCACATTGGGCAGTTTTAAGTTCATTTTGGCAGGTTTGGAACATATTTTGGGATGGAAACGTTAGCAGTATCTGGCAACACTGCACACAGTCTCCCTCGCGCACGCACATTCTAAGATGCGTGATGCAGACCTTAATGTTGTGCGCGCACGCTCAAAAACGATCATTTTGGTCTGAAAAAGTCAGAAATCCGCCGATCAGTGGAAAATTCTCATCCCTGTCAAGCTTAAGCTAGACGACCCGCCTCAAATACCCGTCCCGGGTAAATGTTATCCCAATTTTAGATGACCTGTTCCAAACCATCCTGCCCCATGAAAAATTCGTACTTGCATCTCTCCATTTATTTTTTTTTTTAAATCTATCTATCTATATCCCTGCACGCTTTGCGTGCATTATGTCTGCCGCTGGCAGACATTTTACCATTTGGCACCCTGCTGTAAATTATTTGTACCCTGCTATTCTCCCAAACTTTGAAGCCCCTGAAGAGGTTATGCTCGACCATCTCAGATTTCAATGAAATTTGGAGGGCTCAGAGATACTATTAAAACCCTTTGGTGACTGACCCCTTGAAAATGGTTCCTCCAGGAACGATGACTTTTCAGTTGTCAAGACAATGGAAAAACTAAAATACAAAAACAGAAAGATACATCACAATGCTCTTGTGCACAACACAAAATGCTCTTGTATTTTAGTTTTTCCGTTGTCTTGACAACTGAAACGTCATCGTTCCTGGAGGAACCAATTTCAAGGGGTCAGTCACCAAAGGGTTAAAATAAGTTAATCCCCAAAACTTGAGCTTTCTATCACCAATAGTTTCAGAGATACAGGCATTTGAATTTTTCGATTTTTTTTTGTTTGATTTTTGCTCAAAACATACATATTTCAAAGTGAAATATAATCTTTATTATGCAAGATAGAAACCTAAAATTTTGCACAGAGATACTCAATGTCTTGTACTACAAGCTTCAACTTAGAATTTCAGTGGTCATTGTATATTAAATGGTGATTTTAACAAGGAAATTAAAAAGACAAATTTGCATTTTTTGCATTTTTAACTCATTCTGGAAGCTTGCCTGTGGCAGTAATGCTTAAACTAAAAATGTTATTCAAATCTACACAGAAATATCTACCAATTTCAGTTTTACCAAGTCTCCACTATTCCTAGTTTGTCTGTAATAGGGTTTTGAAATTCGCCGATTTCTAAAACATGCCATTTTCAGTAGCAAGAAATCCAATGTGGGATAGCAGTTAGGAACTTTTTTTTCAGTAATCCCCAAGACCCATATTTTATATTTCCAAATTTTTGTTCTGTGTCTCTCAAGTATTTTTAAACTACAGGGGTTTAAAAAATCCATTTTCACCAAATTCGAATTTGATATTTTCATATAGTACCTGATATTTGAGGGTTAATAAATGCTTCAATAAAGCTCAAGTAGGTTAGGAGACATGTTTCTTCCTCAATTTTAAATAAAATTTCAATTAATGCTCAGTATTAATTATTTGTAAATTGCTTTTTAATCTAAGACTGTGTAACATTAGCAATCAGTGACCAGCTATTGTGTACCAGTCAACAGCCAGCCTTATCAATATCAACACAGCACAATAGGTGACCTTTGATACCAGAACAGGTGGCTCATATCTTATAGTTTTAGAGTCTGTAAACTGCATACTTGTTCAGATAACGTTATATTGCTTGGATTATATTAAATACATTGTAATACAGAGCACTGAGAAAATTTACCAATGTTATTAACTGAATGTTTCTTTGCAAGGATTGGATATTTTGAATAGTTGACTAGGGAATTTAATTGTAGTTGCTTTCAATTTGAGATCAGTATAAATGAGTTTGTTCTTAGACATCTAGAAATGGCTGAACTTCCTCCCTGTTCTATAGGAATTGGACTAAAGAAAGATTCTGACTGCCATAAACTAACATACAACAGAAATTGTAAGTTAAATACACTCAGTATAGTTTGGAGCAAATTTCATTAATTAATAAAAATACTTAAACAGTCAGACATAATGAACTTCCACTACAAATTTACAAGTTCCTAACTGCTATCCCACATTGGATTTCTTGCTACTGAAAATGGCATGTTTTAGAAATCGGCGAATTTCAAAACCCTATTACAGACAAACTAGGAATAGTGGAGACTTGGTAAAACTGAAATTGGTAGATATTTCTGTGTAGATTTGAATAGCATTCTTAGTTTAAGCATTACTGCCACAGGCAAGCTTCCAGAATGAGTTAAAAATGCAAAAAATGCAAATTTGTCTTTTTAATTTCCTTGTTAAAATCACCATCTAATATACAATGACCATTGAAATTCTAAGTTGAAGCTTGTAGTACAAGACATTGAGTCTCTCTGTGCAAAATTTTAGGTTTCTATCTTGCATAATAAAGATTATATTACACTTTGAAATAATGTATGTTTTGAGCAAAATGCAAAAAAAAAAAAAAAAAAAAAATTTACAATGCCTGTATCTCTGAAACCGTCGGAGATAGGAAGCTCAAATTTTGGGGATTAACTTCTTTTAATAGTATCTCTGAGCCCTCCAAATTTCATTGAAATCTGAGATGTTCGAGCATAAATTTGTCAGATATATTTGTTGATTTGGCATGGAATGACCCCCATGCCAATCTTCTGCTGAACCCAGTGGTGGGGTTAGCCCTTAAATGCATAATGAAGTCAGTGAGGGACAATCTTATTTTTGCAACAGTTATTAAAAACTTAACATTTAGTTTCAATTCAGAAGGTGTTTAGGCTTAGCTGATGAAATATTTTCAAACATGAACTTGCCTTTAAATCCGAAACACAGGTCTATAGACCCTTTTCAGTCACGTGACCTTCGTAAACGCGACCACCATTTTGGACACGTAGTGGACTTCGGCTCGAATCAGTTTGAATGCGAGGAAGGCGACAAATGAAAAACATAAAAGAAAAAGGAGCGAGATGCAGAAAACACCTTCACTATCCAGTGACGTAGGGCATTTACAGGGCGAGCAGAGGGAGAGGTATTTGCAAAAAAAAGTGGCAAGATGGCGGCGCACATAGTTGCTGCAGTCCGGAGCTCCCAAAACAGATGCAACTTTTTATTTTACTTTATCGTTTTTAACCTTGTTTTAGTAAGGATTAGCAACAGTCTACAATCAGTGAGAGCATGCATTGTTTACAGTCTGGAAGAATTCATCGATATTGGACTGGAAGGCTTTATTCCTCCACCACCCACGGATATCCCTGAAGAACTACTTAGAACCACTGTGCCTGCGTGGGTAAACAACCGAGCCAAGTCACACCATTGTCAGAGGAGATACAGGAGAAATAAGCGGGGAAAAAAGCGGGGCAAGAGAGGCGGCATCCAGATGAGGCTGAAGAACTGCCCTCACAAACCTCCACTCCCCAGCTTAGTCCTCGCGAACACCCAGTCCCTAACCAGCAAGATGGACGAGTTGAGACTTAGGCCAAGTTTACATTAGACCGTATCTGTCTCGTTTTCTTCGCGGATGCACTGTCCGTTTACATTAAACCGCCTGGAAACCGCCAGCATCCACATATTCAATCCAGATCGTGTCAGCTCCGGTGCTGTGTAAACATTGAGATACGCGGATACGCTGTGCTGAGCTCTAGCTGGCGTTGTCATTGGACAATGTCACTGTGACATCCACCTTCCTGATTCGCTGGCGTTGATCATGTGACACGACTGCTGAAAAACAGTATTGTTACTACATAAAGTAGTAAAGTTTATTGTTGCTACAACATAGACACCGACCCTAATAATACAGTTCTTAGTCATTGCCTGGTAACAGCAAATTTATAACGGGCCATGTCTCAACAGACTAAGAAGTTATTTCAATGACATTTAATAACATTTTGTTTATCCTGAGGACCGAAAGTAAACAAAAATGTGAACAAACCTTAGCTGTAATAAGATGGCGACCACCGGCTCCAGGGACGACCCGCTGATGTAGGCATGTTACCCAGCCTGACAAAATATTTGTAGGCATCCAAACTCTTATATGCTTTCAGATCAATACCTGTGTATGGCGATGGGTTTTTAACGACATAGGTATACAGATCACGTGGGCCGAAGTCAGGTAAAGATGAGGGCTTCGTGTGCTTCCGAACGTCAGTGAACAATCCTGGTGGAAGCAGGTAAACGTCGTTCTCTAAGCCTGCTAACCTCAATTTTTGCAAATCCCTCTCCCCCTGCTTGCCCTGTAAATGCCCTACGTCGCTGGATAGTGAAAGTGTTTTCTGCATCTCGCTCCTTTTTCTTGCATGTTTTTCGTTTGTCGCCTTCCTCGCATTCAAACTGATTCGAGCCGTGACATCCAAAATGGCAGCATCACATGACTTGGTCACGTGGGTGAAATACCTCAATAGTGTGATCACTGTACTAGGACATTACTGATACTGACCCCTGCTTTCCTGGACTGTGTAGTGGGGACTGTGCGATAGGACCCTGTGCATTGGTCTGGGTAACTATACTGCATTCTGTGGCCACAGCTTTGTAATGTAATATGATGACTCACTTGCACCTTATTTATTACTATTCATACCTCTATTTTTATCTTACCAACTGTATGTGTGTGTGTGTGTCCCATACCAACATTAATCTACCTCTACTGCGCTGCTAACTTGGTCAGTGAATACCTGAACCCTGCACCTATTTATTATTTATCTTAATTTTATATCATCACTTCCAACCTTACCAGTACATTTGATTGTATATATTTGTGTATTTTTATATTTTCTATATATATTTTAAATATTGATGTACAGTACTTATATTGCTTAACTACTTAATTTACTTATTTTTATGGGCATCTGTGGGCTGTTTCTAAACGACATCTCACTGTACTTGTATGGTGACAAAGTACTACTACTACTAAAAATTGAGGTTAGCAGGCTTAGAGAACGACGTTTACCTGCTTCCACCAGGATTTTTTCACTGACGTACGGAAGTACATGAAGCCCTCATCTTTACCTGACTTCGGCCCACATGATCTGTATACCTATGTCGTTAAAAACCCATCGTCATATGCATACACGCCAATGTCCGAGGTTCTGGAGCGCGCTCCGGCTTGCTCCCCCTCAAATTAAGCAGCGCGCTCTGGCTTGCTCCCGGAGCGCTCCGGGAGCAAGCCAGAGCGCACTGCTTAATTTGAGGGGGAGCAAGCCGGAGCGCGCTCCAGAACCTCGGACATTGGCTCTGGCAGCTATTTACACTGGATCCTGTGTAAATAGCTGCCGGATCATAATTACAGTAAAGGAAAAACTTGAGACTGAAAGGTTTTAACAGTCATCCAAATGACTGAACGTAAACATTGCTACAGTAACATACTAGCTACTATGTTGTTGACATTAGCTAGTCAACAATAGCTACTACAGAAGAACAAAGAGGTTACAATGGGTTATTTTAACCTATTTGGTTACACACTCGCCACCACAGAATGTTAACAGCAATGTAATGCCTTTTCTGGCTAATTTTATTCGTCTTACCTCCAACAAAGTGGTCACTACACAAGCGTTGGTATGCCGAGGGCTGCCAATCTTTCCTGTTAATGGCCGCTATCCATCTTCTCTGTCGGGATCCAATAAAATGGATAAACCTTGCCTTGTTTGTTGATGGTTACTACATCCAGGTGCACAACAATATAGTGGCATGATGGAAGTCTTGCTGAAAGTAAAAACTTTCTTTGCTGCCGTTCCTCAATGTTGGCTGTGGTAAACTACTGGTAGTACACGTCCAAAATGGTGGCCACGTTTGTCGTGACGTCACGTGAAAAGGGTCCATAGGGCTACAGGAACATTGGCAGTCATCTGTAGTTTTCTAGTGTGGGGGCTTTTAAGCCAAAACTTGGTGTTTTTGTTGGCCACAAGCTGAGGGCCTGGCAAGTCAGGGTGTGTAAGAATGTAGGTATGGCACAGCAGGCCACTCCAAAAATCCACCAGAATGCAGGAATATCAACTAAATCCAAAATCTCAGCCCCCTCCCCTTCATTGTCCATCTCCAGCTGGACGACCCACAGACAAAACACCAGAATGCAGGGGTACAAGTGAATATCAAACTGAATACAAAATTCCCACTTACTGCGTGGTGTGCGGAAAAATTTTGCGGTCGACCCCCCCAAAAAACCTCTCACTCCACGGAATTTTGAAAAGTTGGCAGCCCTGGTAATAGTACTGTAAATCTAACTTGCTGACAACACTGTTGCCAGTAAGTTACTGTAAAAACCCTCGTAAATGTCTAACAGTGTAGCTCGTGTTTTAAGTCGTTCAAATTGGGTAAAGCTGCTTTGCGACAATGTTTATTGTTAAAAGCGCTATACAAATAGATCCCGAGATACTTAAACTCCTCCTGCCTCAAGTGGAGGAGTTTAAGTATCTCGGGATCTTGTTCACGAGTGGGGGAAGGATGGAGCACGAGATCGACAGGCGGATTGGTGCAGCCTCCACAGTGATGCGGTCGCTTTACCGGTCCATCGTGGTGAAGAAGGAGCTGAGCCAAAAGGCGAAGCTCTCAATTTACCGGTCAATCTACGTTCCGACTCTCACCTATAGTCATGAGCTTTGGGTAATGACCGAAAGAAGGGCAATTCCATGTAAATGTCAACCTCACCATGCAAAAATAAAGCAACATGTAATACATCAAAACCACTCCCAGAGATATCACCTAGGCCTGTATTTTACAGATGTGAATAAGTTGAACCAATTTGTAACCAACCTAATATGTCACTGTCAGTCTTTCTTATAATGTAAAACCCAAGCTAAAATCAACTTTGATCATGTACAATTCTATATTATTGCCACAAGCCACAGAAATGTATGCTAAAATCCACAAAACAGCAAAACAATAGCCATCCTAAATATTATTTAAGAACTTTGATAGTTTTAGCTGATATTTAGAGAGTTTTTCAAAGGGTTATGGTGGTTAAATTGCTGATTTTCTAAACATATGCCATGTCTATTTCAGACGCGTCACATCCATAACAGAATTTCGTCACATCCATAACGCTGACTTTTCCTTCCGAAACTCTGCATGAAATACAAAATATTTTAAACAAAGATTTTTTAATATTCACCTTGGACCCCTCTATCAAATGGATATCTCCATTTTGACATTAGGTTTACAATTTCACAGAGTTTGATAAAAATGTACAGTCACCCAAGAAAAGTGATACTTTTTCTGTCACATCCATAACGCATCTTTTATTGGCATTTTCTGGCATTCCCTAGATGTACTATGGGAATTGTTCTTGTTCTATCACTTCTCCAGTATGGTACAGCCTTAAAATATGCAACAGCTGTTTAAATACTGGGAGACAATAAAACATGCACTCGGTCATTTGTTGCCATTTTGAGTTCAAGTGTCACGTCCATAACGCTGGAATTGCTCGGAACAAGATCGCGGATACAAGCGGCCAAAATGAGTTTCCTTTGCAGGGTGGCTGGGTGCTCCCTTAGAGATAGGGTGAGAAGCACAGTCACTCGGGAGGAGCTCGGAGTAGAGCCGCTGCTCCTCCACATCGAGAGGAACCAGCTGAGGTGGCTCGGGCATCTTTTTCGGATGCCTCCTGGACGCCTCCCTGGGGAGATGTTCCAGGCATGTCCCCCCGGGAGGAGGCCCCGGGGAAGACCCAGGACACGCTGGAGGGACTATGTCTCTCGGCTGGCCTGGGAACGCCTCGGTGTTCTTCCCGAGGAGCTGGCCGAGGTGTCTGGGGAAAGGGAAGTTTGGGCTTCCCTGCTTAGACTGCTGCCTCCGCGATCCGGTCCCGGATAAAGCGGACGAGACGAGGCTATAGAAATAAACTTGACTTTTCACACACACGCCATTAAAGTCACATGAAACTTCAAATCACCACATTAAGTGACTTAAGGGAAAAATGTGATTTCCAGTTAAATTCCCCCAAACTCTCTGAGTGTTTAATAGATGAGAAACTGAAGAGAGAAACTCGAATATAGAACACACAGCCGATAAACAGCAGCTTTACAGGGAAGATTATTTCAATTCCGCAGTTTTACTGCTGTTTTTACACGAGCTCAGTCAAATACAACCACTTTTCTCTCCAACACATCACTCACTTTTACTCAGCACTCCATGCTGGGCTTCATTAATCTCACCGGTTCCGCCTGGAGTTGGAGTTTTTATTATTATTTTCTCCCAACAGCAACAAAATGGCGTCTGAGCTGCACTTCAGGAGAACTGATTCACTCCGAGTGATGTGTCGTTCAGGGAATGAATCGACTCTTTGATTCGGCTCTTTGAGATGAATCTTAAAGTGCCATTCCACCACTGGATGTATTCTTTGGCATAAAATATAATATATTTTGACAACATATATAAACGGTATCACTAGATAGAGAAATCTTTTAGCTTCAAAATGATATATCAAACATAATTTTTTGACAACGACAAGTATATTAATTTTGCGACCAAAGTCACCTACCCTTTTAATTTCCGCACGGTAGTGAAACGTGATGTCATCGGCAGGTTCCCCTTCTTGTGTACCACGTGACGTGTGACGTGGCATACATTATCAGCAATGGCGGATAGAACGCGATAAAAATAATACCAATAAATCTAGCTAATACCAATAAATCTAGCTAACTGAAAGATTAACTCAAAATTTTTCACAATTTTTTTGGCCCCCATATACGAGGAGAAATGATTCTCTCACTTTGGGGGTTTCCTGGTCTAAAAATAGACCGACACGTGGTACACAAGGGGAACCTGCCGATGACATCACGTTTCACTACCGCGCGGAAATTAAAAGGGTAGGTGACTTTGGTCGCAAAATTAATATACTTGTCGTTGTCAAAAAATTATGTTTGATATATCATTTTGAAGCTAAAAGATTTCTCTGTCTAGTCATGTTGTCATAAAATATATTGTATTTTATGCCAAAGAATACATCCAATGGTGGAATGGCACTTTAAATTGAAAAAGCAAACAGTGAAATTGAAATGTTTACTTGTTCAGGGAGACTCTTGAAGTTTTGTTGTTCTGAAGTTACACTGCAAGTCAAGTCCACTTTTTAATTACCAAGAAATAGAATAAAAGTGTCATTAATAATGATCTCCCATAAAAGCTGTTTGTGAAAAAGACAAAAGAAGGCAGCTGAGAAAGATTTCACATTTTATCCTTGTCTCGTCTTCTTCCGCTTATCCGGGGCTGGGTCATGGAGGCAGCAGTCTGAGCACGGAAGCCCAAACTTCCCTTTCCCCAGATACCTCGGCCAGTTCCTCGGGAAGAACACCGAGGCGTTACCAGGCCAGCCGAGAGACATAGTCCCTCCAGCGTGTCATGGGTCTTCCCTGGGGCCTAGTCCCGGGGGGACATGCCTGGAACACCTCCCCAGGGAGGCGTCCAGGAGGCATCCGAAAGAGATGCCCGAGCCACCTCAGCTGATTCCTCTCAATGTGGAGGAGCAGCGGCTCTACTCCAAGCTCCTCTTGAGTGACTGTGCTTCTCACCCTATCTCTAAGGGAGCACCCAGCCACCCTGTGAAGGAAACTCATTTTGGCCGCTTGTATCCATGATCTTGTTCTTTCGGTCATTACCCAAAGCTCATGACCATAGGTGAGAGTCGGAACGTAGATCGACCGGTAAATCAAGAGCTTCGCCTTTTGGCTCAGCTCCTTCTTCACCACAACGGACCGGTAAAGCGACCGCATCACTGCGGAGGCCACACCGATCCGCCTGTCGACCTCACACTCTGTCCTTCCCTCAATCGTGAACAAGATCCTGAGATACTTAAACTCCTCCACTTGAGGCAGGACTTCTCCACCAACCTGGAGAGGGCAAGCCACCCTTTTCCAGTTGAGAACCATGGCCTCAGACTTGGAGGTGCTGATTCTCATCCCAGCTGCTTCACACTCGACTGCAAACCACCCCAGTGCATGCTGAAGGTCCTGGTTTGAAGAAGTCAACAGGACAACATCATCCACAAAAAGCAAAGATGAAATCTTGTGGTTCCCAAACAGGATTCCTTCTGGCCCCTGGCTGCGCCTAGAAATTCTGTCCAAAAAAATTATGAACAGAACCAGTGACAAATGGCAACCCTGCCGGAGTCCAACATGCACTGGGAACATGTCTGACCTACTGCCGGCAATGCGAACCAGACTCCTGCTCCATTCGTACAGGGACCGGACAGCCCTTAGCAAAGAGCCCCGAACCCCATACTCCCGAAGCACCCCCCCACAGAATACCACGAGGGACACGGTCGAATGCCTTCTCCAGATCCACAAAGCACATGTGGACTGGTTGGGCAAACTCCCATGAACCCTCAAGCACCCTATGAAGGGTATAGAGCTGGTCCAGTGTTCTGCGACCAGGATGAAAACCGCATTGTTCCTCCTGGATCCGAGGTTCGACTATTGGCTGAATTCTCCTCTCCAGTACCCTGGAGTAAACCTTCCCTGGGAGGCTGAGAAGTGTGATTCCCCTATAATTGGAGCACACTCTCTGGTCCCTTTTCTTAAAAAGAGGGACCACCAGCCCAGTCTGCCACGCCAGAGGCACTGTCCCCGACCGCCACGTGATGTTGCAGAGGTGTGTCAACCAAGACAGCCCCACAACATCCAGAGACTTGAGATACTCAGGGCGGATCTCATCCACCCCCGGTGCCTTGCCACCGAGAAGCTTGCAAACCACCTCAGTGACTTCGGCTTGGGTAATGGACGAGTCCACCTCTGAGTCAGCAGCCTCCGCTTCCTCAATGGAAGACATGATGGTGGGATTGAGGAGATCCTCAAAGTATTCCTTCCACCGCCCAACAATGTCCCCAGTCAAGGTCAACAGCTCCCCACCCGCACTGTAAACAGTGTTGGCAGAGTACTACTTCCCCCTCCTGAGGCGCCAGACGGTTTGCCAGAATTTCTTCAAGGCCAACCGATAGTCCTCCTCAATGGCCTCCCCGAACTCCTCCCAGTTCCAAGTTTTTGCCTCCGCAACTGCCCGAGCTGCGGCACGCCTGGCCTGCCGATACCCGTCAGCTGCCTCAGGAGTCCCGGAGGTCAACGTGGCCTGATAGGACTCCTTCTTCAGCTTGATGGCATCCCTTACTTCTGGCATCCACCACCAGGTTCGGGGATTGCCACCACGACAGGCACCGGAGACCTTGCGGCCACAGCTCCGAACAGCTGTGTCTACAATGGAGGTAGAGAACATGGTCCACTCAGACTCAATGTACCCCGCCTCCCTTGGAAGCTGGGAGAAGCTCTCCCGGAGGTGGGAGTTAAAGACCTCCCTGACAGAGTGCTCGGCCAGACGTTCCCGCAGACCCTCACCATACGTTTGGGCCTGCCAGGTCTGTCCGGCTTCCTCCTCCGCCAGCGGATCCAACTCACCACCAGGTGGTGATCAGCTGACAACTCAGCCCCGCTCTTCACCCGAGTGTCCAAGACACAGGGCTGGAGATCAGATGAAACGACAACAAAGTCGATCATTGACCTTCGACCTAAGGTGTCCTGGTGCCACGTGCACTTATGGACACCCCTATGCTCGAACATGGTGTTCGTTATGGACAAACCGTGACTAGCACAGAAGTCCAATAACAAAACACCACTCGGGTTCAGATCGGGGAGGCCGTTCCTCCCAATCACGCCCCTCCAGGTGTTACTGTCATCGCCCACATGAGCATTGAAGTCCCCCAGTAGCACAATGGAGTCCCCAGTCTGAGCACTTCTCAGTACCTCTCCCAGGAACTCCAAGAAGGCTGGATATTCTATACTGCTATTCGGCCCGTAGGCACAAATGACAGCAAGAGCCCCCTCCCCAATCCGAAGGTGCAGAGAGGCAACCCTCTCGTTCACTGAGGTAAACTCCAACACATGGCGGCTGAGCTGGGGAGCTATAAGCAAGCCCACACCAGCCCGGCGCCGCTCACCATTGGCGACTCCAGAGAAGTGGAGAGTCCAGCCCCTCTCGAGGAGCTGGGTTCCAGAGCCCAAGCTGTGCGTGGAGGTGAGCCTGACTATCTCTAGCCGGTACCTCTCAACCTCCCGCACAAGCTCAGACTCTTCCCCCCCCCCCCAGTGAAGTGACATTCCATGTCCCAACAGCTAGCCGCTGTGTTCGGGGATCAGGTCGTCGAGGCCACTGCCTTTGACTGCTGCCCAATCCACACTGTACTGGCCCCCTACGGCTACCTCTGTGGGTGGTGAACCTACAGGAGGTCGGGCCCACGTCACCGCTTCGGGCTGAGCCCGGCCGGGCCCTGTGGGTAAAGGCCCAGCCACCAAGTGCTCGCATATGAGCCCCAACCCCGGGCCTGGCTCCAGGGTGGGGCCCCAGCTGCGCCATACCGGGCGACGTCACTGTCCTTGATCGATTATTCTCCATAAGGGTTTTGGTGAACTGCTCTTGGTCTGGCCTGTCACCTAGGACCTGTCTGCCTTGGGAGGTCCTAACAGGGGCATAATGCCCCTGACAGCATGGCTCCTAGGATCATTCAAGCACACAAACCCCTCCACCACAATAAGGTGGCAGTTCTAGGAGGGGAGATTTTATCCTGATTATTTTTTTCACAGCTACAATATGACCTCCCTGTATATAACAGCTGTTTCTGATACAGTGACTAAATAGTGTAGTATATTGGGTCTTTTTTCCTCTAAGAATAAAAAAATTCAGAGAATTTAGACACCTGATGCTGACACACACCTGAAAGCAAGAAAAGCAAAGCACACCCAGGTGTTGTTTATTAGAGCTCTTCTAAATACAGGCCATTTATTTCAGTAAACGCTGCACACAGTTTGATGGTCAGATGAGTCCAAGTCATCGAGTCTCAGGCCCTGTCCACACAGCAACGGATTCAGGTGAATCCGATAAAAATGTATCGTTTCGGCCTGGCGTCCACACGGCACCAGCATTTTTGGTGCCCCAAAATAATATTTTTTGAGAACGGTTTCCAGAGTGGAAAAATCTGGCAACGGCACCGTTGCGAAGTTGTCTGGATGAATAGAATGGATTTGTTTACGATGACGTCACAACCACAGGACTAGAAGAAAGGGTTTATGCGCATGCGTCCTACTTCTTCTATTGTTCTGGTGTCTCCGATGGGACCGTCTTACAGTGCACGTAGAGGTGTGGCATGTGTATTGCATCGTTTTCAGCAAGCGTTGCGTTGCCATATGTACCTGATATTTTACTGATCCGTTGCCCATGTGGACGCTATATATATATATATATATATATATATATATATATATATATATATATATAATTTTTTACCCGCTAAAAAAAAAATCTCGTTGTCGTGTGGATGTAGCCTCAGTGACAAATGAATCCCCGTTGCGAGGAGTGTTTCTCTGAAATCACGTGACCGATGAGAAACCATGAGAGACTGTGTGTGTGTGTGTGTGTGTGTAAGGCCATTGGGGCTAAAACTAATGAAAGTATGTAACGTGTGTACTTTCAGTGACCCCCTTTCAGTGTGTTTGTAAATCTCCTGAGTTGAGGAAGTAGCTGGTTTACGCACTTCCTGCTTCCTGAGTTGTTCGCGCCGAGTCCTTTTTCCCGCGAGTGCCGGCGTTAATTACTAATCCTTTTTTAACTTTTTTTCTACAAATAAATTTCCAGTATCCTCTTCATTTTTATTGTACTGTCGCTTTCATTTTTGTACTTTTCACTTTCGCTTTCCTTTTTCCGTTTTTTTCCCGGTTTTTTCTCTTTCTTTTTTCGGAAGAACGCCGAGACCGGAAGCTTTCTTTTTCTCTCCGCCTGTGTAAAGACCACAAGCGGAGGCCATCCACATCTGATCTGCTTTAATATCAACAGATCTTCATTTAAGGTACGTGAATCTTTTCATCATGGCACACCTTCAGCCTGTTCAGTGTGCTGAGTGCAGGATGTTTAGTCATTCTTCCTCCATCACTAGCGATAGCTCTATTAGCTTTACTTGTGATAAGTGCAGATTAGTTAGCTCTCTGACGGAGAAGATTACAGTGCTAGAAGCGCGTGTCCAGGCTTTAGAGCAGGTTAGTGAGCGTGAGAACAGTGTAGTTTCTGTTAGGGAAAGTCTGGACGCCCTAGGTGGAGTTAGCAATCCCCCAACTCCGGCATTAGAGCCCTTACAGTGGGGCGAATGGGTGACGGCTCGGCGGCATAAGCGTAGAGCCAAAGCTACCGCTGAGGCTCGCCCACGGGAGCACCACTCCTCTCCACGTCACATGTCGAACAGGTTTGCTCTCCTTAGTGATGCACCCACTGAGAAACCTGAAAGAGCTCTGGTTATAGGGGACTCTATCATACGGCACGTGAAATTAGCTCAGCCTTTAGGGGCACCAGCAGCTTTAGTCAGGTGTATACCGGGAGCCAGGGTGCCGGACATAGCAGGTAATCTTAGGGTCCTAGGCAAGCACAGGTTCTCAAAGATAGTTATCCATGCAGGAGCTAATGATATACGCCTTCGTCAGTCTGAGGTTACTAAGAGTAACTTTGTAGAGGTGTTTAAATTAGCGAAGGCGATGTCTGATGCTGTAGTATGCTCTGGCCCCATCCCAATGCGGCGTGCCGATGTAGCTTACAGCAGGTTATGGTCGCTGAACTGCTGGCTGTCCAGGTGGTGCTCTGAAAACAGTGTGGGCTTTATAGATAATTGGGCTAATTTTGAGGGCACTGCTGGCCTGTTAGGGCGGGACGGTGTCCATCCCACTCGGGAAGGTGCTGCTCTCATTTCCTGCAGCATAGGTCATAGTCTCAGAACAGGCCTAGTTAATTTCTGACAATCAAGAGCCAAGGCCAGGGAGCAGACGAACAGGCTAAACCGACTGTCTGCTAGCTGCACAGAGTCGTCACTCAGGGCCCACTACATCGAGACTGTGTCTGTTCCCCGAGCTCAACAAAAAGGTAGAAATTTTCAGAGAGTTTGTTCCAGTAACCTAATCAATATAAAATTAGATCATACTGACTGTACAGCTGCTGCCAGCACCTTTGATCTAAAGGTGGGGCTATTAAATATTAGATCTCTTACATCTAAAGCGCTAATGGTTAATGAACTCATTACTGATCAGGAGTTTAATGTACTGTGTTTAACAGAAACATGGATTAAGCCAAATGAATATATAGCATTAAATGAAGCGAGTCCTCCTGGATACAGTTATATACACCAGCCTCGTCTAACTGGCAGAGGAGGAGGCGTCGCGATTATTTATAACGATTATCTAGGTGTAACACACAAACCTGGTTATAAATTTAATACATTCGAAGTTCTTCATACTCATATAATGTATGTAGCCTCGAAAAATAAGTCTACCCAGTTAATTCCATTGCTTATTATTTACAGGCCCCTGGGGCCATATTCTGAGTTTCTTTCTGAATTTGCAGATTTTATCTCAGATCTGGTTATTTCCTTAGACAAAGCTTTAGTTGTCGGAGATTTTAATATTCACTTCGATAACCCAGAAGACCCTTTAAAAACAGCGTTTGTGTCCATCTTAGATTCAGTCGGGATTAAGCAGAATGTCATAGGACCGACCCATAATGGTGGTCACACCCTTGATCTAATACTAACATTCAGATTAAACGTAGACAATATAGTCATACTTCCACAGTCTGAAGTTATCTCAGATCATTGTCTCATCTCATTCAAAATATGTCTGAGTAATAATATATGCACCTCACCACGCTACTGTATTAAACGTACTTTCACGTCAACTACTGCACAGAGCTTTATAATTGATCTCCCAGAGCTGTCAACTTTGATTGGGTCACTGTCAGCCCCTGCAGAACTTGATCAGGCAACTGAATGCTTAGAGTCAACATTCCGCCATACTTTAGATAATGTAGCTCCTCTAAAAAGGAAAATGGTCAGAGACAAAAAATTAGCACCCTGGTATAATGATGACACTCGCACATTAAAACAGACCACTCGAAAATTGGAACGTAAATGGCGTCAAACAAAATTGGTAGTGTTCAAATTAGCTTGGAAGGAGAGCTTCATGAAGTATAGAAAAGCTCTTAGTGCTGCGAGATCAACATATTTCTCCTCCCTAATAGAAGATAACAAAAATAATCCTAGATTCCTATTTAATACTGTAGCAAAATTAACCAGGAATAAGTCCACTATCAACACATGCACACCTGCAGTATGTAGTAGCAACGACTTCATGAATTTTTTTAATGACAAAATTGAGAATATCCGACAAAAAATTCAAACTACTAATTTAAGGTTAGACAATGAAAGTGACCTTGTAGTTAACAATATAACTGTATCAGATCATCAGTTAGAATGTTTTACTCCCCTAAAAGAAACTGAATTACTTTCATTAATCTCTACATCAAAAGCCTCAACTTGTGTACTAGATCCCTTACCGACACATCTATTCAAACAGATAATGCCTGGAGTAATTGAACCGCTTCTAAAAATAATAAATTCTTCTCTTATGATTGGCTATGTACCCAAATCCTTTAAACTAGCAGTTATCAAACCCCTGATTAAAAAACCTGACCTGGATCCCTGTCAGCTGTCCAATTATCGGCCAATATCAAACCTCCCCTTTATCTCCAAGATCCTTGAAAAAGCTGTGGCACAGCAGTTATGCTCATATTTACATAGGAATAACATCCATGAAATGTATCAGTCAGGATTTAGACCTCATCATAGCACAGAGACAGCACTGGTTAAAGTAGTAAACGACCTACTTCTGGCGTCTGATCAGGGCTGTGTCTCGCTACTTGTGTTGCTTGACCTTAGTGCAGCATTTGATACCATTGATCATTCCATTCTTCTGGATAGACTAGAAAATGTTGTGGGAGTTAAGGGAATGGCCCTCTCCTGGCTCAGGTCTTATCTAACTGATCGTTATCAGTATGTTGATATAAATGGTGATATTTCTAGATGTGGGCGGCACGGTGGTGTAATGGTTAGCACTGTCACCTCACAGCAAGAAGGTCCTGGGTTCGAGCCCCGGGGCCGGCGAGGGCCTTTCTGTGTGGAGTTTGCATGTTCTCCCCGTGTCCGCGTGGGTTTCCTCCGGGTGCTCCGGTTTCCCCCACAATCCAAAGACATGCAGGTTAGGTTAACTGGTGACTCTAAATTGACCGTAGGTGTGAGTGTGAATGGTTGTCTGTGTCTATGTGTCAGCCCTGTGATGACCTGGCGACTTGTCCAGGGTGTACCCCGCCTTTCGCCCGTAGTCAGCTGGGATAGGCTCCAGCTTGCCTGCGACCCTGTAGAACAGGATAAAGCGGCTAGAGATAATGAGATGAGATGAGATTTCTAGATGTACCGAGGTAAAGTTTGGTGTTCCACAAGGTTCTGTCTTGGGTCCACTGCTTTTTTCTCTATATATGTTACCTCTGGGCGATATTATTCGTAAACATTGTATTAGTTTCCACTGTTATGCTGATGACACACAGTTGTATGTCTCTACAAAACCTGATGAGAGACACCAGCTTAATAGAATTGAGGAATGTGTTAAGGACATTAGACACTGGATGCTTATTAATTTCCTTCTGCTTAACTCTGACAAGACTGAAGTACTTGTACTAGGACCACATACAGCTAGAAGTAAGTTTTCTGATTACACAGTGACTCTGGATGGCCTTTCTGTTTCTTCACGTGCAGCAGTAAAAGACCTCGGAGTGATTATTGACCCCAGTCTTTCATTCGAAACTCACATTGATAACATCACCCGGATAGCTTTCTTTCATCTCAGAAATATTGCAAAGATAAGAAATTTAATGTCATTGCATGATGCAGAAAAACTAGTCCATGCTTTCGTTACCTCCAGGTTGGATTATTGTAATGCCTTACTGTCTGGATGTTCCAATAAGTGCATAAACAAGCTCCAGTTAGTTCAAAATGCAGCAGCAAGAGTCCTTACTAGAACTAGAAAATATGACCACATCACGCCTGTCTTATCCACACTGCATTGGCTCCCAATCAAATTTCGTATTGATTATAAAATACTACTCTTGACCTTTAAAGCACTAAATGGTCTCGCACCACAGTACCTGAGTGAACTTCTGCTCCTTTATGACCCGCCACGCCTACTTAGATCAAAAGGTGCAGGCTATCTGCTGGTACCTCGTATAGTGAAGGCTACATCAGGGGGCAGAGCCTTTTCTTACAAAGCCCCACTGTTATGGAACAGCCTTCCAAGTAATGTTCAGGAATCAGACACAGTCTCAGCATTTAAGTCTAGGCTGAAAACATATCTGTTTAGTCAAGCCTTTTGTTAATGGTGTTTATGAGGTAAAGGAGTAGTTCTGGAGGGTCCTCAGACATAGAGTGTTTTGGTAAACTGGGATGTACGGATGCTGTCAGTCCCCACTCGCTTGCTCACTCGAGTTTGTTGACGGTGTAGTGGCTGGCTGCTTTATGTCCCGGGGCTCCCTCATGCCTGTGCTACCTTCTGGCTCTCTCCTTTTAGTTATGCTGTCATAGTTAGTTGCCGGAGTCCCTGCTTGTACTCAGTGCAATATGTATACTGTTCCTACTTATTCAGGTGACATTGGGCATACCTAACCACCTGTGTTTTCTTTCCCTCCCCCCCACCCCAAATCTGTCCCTCTGAGTTACATGGAGTCAACAGGAAATCTTTTGGTGGAGAGGGTGGAGACCTCGACTGGCTACCGTAGCCTGCAGGGAATCGGCCGTCAGACTTCTGTCGCATGTCCCAGACCCGGTGAAATGTAACTGAATTGTCTTGGCCAGCCCTAAGGGTCCCATCTGCATCTCATCATTGCTGAGGAGTGTGCTCCCATCACCCAATCAAGCATCCAGCCAGAGCAGGTCATGATATATTTTACCATATTAACATGCCATTGTTGTGTGTTATGCCTGATGTAAAGACTCTTGTCTCTGCGAGCCTACCACACAGATTTAATACTTGTCATTTTTAGGGCATACCTAACAATGTGTTTTCTTTCTCTCTCCTCCCCCCCAATCTGTCCCTCTGAGTTACATGTTGATCCTGGGATTGAGATGCTGGCCTCTTCTGCCCCTCGGACCTGCTTGATCCATCCTGGTGCCCTGTGTCTGGTCGGAGTTTTATCGCACTGCTCCTGTGAAGGACGGCCCCATGAGGACAGTTGAGGGTTATACCTGTTAAAACTGTTAATATTATAGTCAGGCTGTCTGTTGTTGCCCAAATGAGGATGGGTTCCCTTTTGAGTCTGGTTCCTCTCGAGGTTTCTTCCTCATGTCGTCTGAGGGAGTTTTTCCTTGCCACTGTCGCCACAGGCTTGCTCATTGGGGATAGATTAGGGATAAAATTAGCTCATGTTTTAAGTCGTTCAAATTCTGTAAAGCTGCTTTGCGACAATGCTTATTGTTAAAAGCGCTATACAAATAAACTTGATTTGATTTGATTTACTTGTTAATGCGTAATTGCATTTTAAAGTGTAATTACACGTTAATATTTAATTTAAATGATGTTTTAACACGGAAACTATGATTTAAAGTGTAAAATACGAGTTAATGCGTCATTTTGTGCTGGTCCATTCTGGAAAATTCAAGACTGGTGCTCCATGAAACTGTATTCTGTTCTTGCTCTGAAACCTTATTGGACCAGGAAGCTTTAGCGCCACCTACTGGTGCAGCGTTCTTCCTCAAACACACAGAACCAACACACTAGGATTGTAAATTGCTGGATTTCATCTAAAATATAGTTTGAACAATGTCTTTTAAAGAATGAACAATGAGCATGAATAAGCTATAACTAGGCCTACACATAATTATAACACAAATGTTTGGGGGGGGGGGGGTGTTTGGAAAATTTGAAAATCACTCTCATGCTGCTTTCGCCTTGTGCCTTCAGTAATGGTCCTGGTTTTAATTTCCTCATGGTTTTAGTCTTATTGTCTTCTGTCATTATTTCACCACCTGCCTGCTGATCCTTCGATAGGGTGTGGCATTCTTGTTCATACGTAGAGAACCAACCCAGACTTGTAAATTGCAGTTTTCAATGTAGCCTAAAATATTTTCAGAACAATGTCTTTTCAAAGCATAAATAGGCTACAACTACATATAATAATTATCGCAGAACTACAAGTCAAGTATAACTGTTCACGTCCTGAAAGTCATGATCGTTTTCACAATTACAATAGAAATTGTGCATGGTTAACTACATATTTTCCCAGACAGTATTTTCATGTACATGTGTGCTGTAGTATATTTCTAAAGCCAAGTATTTTCTACTGACATAGTAAAAAAAATTACAAATCAATATCCTGTTATGTAACCCTTATGCATTAATATTTGCTCGAGAGCCAATTTGATAACACCCTTATACATTACATGAAGCAGAGACAGCTTTGTGCATCATTCTGCAGTGTTTTTCAAAGTTCAATGTCCTGCACCCAAGTTGATTAATTGTTTAAGATCTTCCATACCAAAGACATTTAAAAACAAGTGTTTTCAGGCAAAACAAACCTCACCTGATGGCACTTATGATGAATATGAAGGATATTGCAAAAAAATAGGTACCTTATGGGTCCATGTGGCTACTGATTATAAATAAAATTTTTTCTGATCCCATGTCCATACAGTAAATATAGCATATATATTACTCTGTGAGGCAGTAGCCACAAAAATGAAGCGTAATCCAAAAATAAACAATTTAAAAATCGCAGAAGTAAAATATACCAAGTGTCTGTACTTTATATTATTCTACTCTTACAGTTTTGGAAACTGAAACCTCCAAACCGAGGCTGACACACACACACTGTCCCCATGACCCAAACTCTTATTTCCCGGAAATGCCCCTGTGCTAGAGCTCAGTGGAACACACTTTCCTACTGTAATAATCATAAACATGTCTGAAAGCAATTTATTTAGTCTAGTAAACTGTCTTAGAAGCATTATTTAATACTAATGAGAACATTTTGTTTCACAAGTGTCGTGTAAAGACTCTAAATATCTGCCAATAAATTAAAAAAAAACCCTTACCAAACTTTTTATTTGACTTTTCAGAAGGACCAAACGAAAGCTGTGATAATCAAAAGGTAAATTTATTTAAAACAAGAAAATTGTTTTAAGAAAATAAAACACCATTTTATGCACATTCTGCACATCACCGTTCTGGTGATGTGCAGTGCGCAACTGTTACACTCTTGCATCGCACACGGGCAAACCATACATCAAACCGTGCGGCTCGATCGGACTCGGCGTGCTATTACTTTGCACGACATTGTGTGATTTTTTTCGCGCCTACGGTGCGAAAAAATCACCTGAAATATCCCATTCATTTCTATGGGATTTTTGGAAATCCTGCATGCATTCCTCTGAAACTTGCCACACTGTTCCTTGACACACTCAGGGTTCTTCTCAGCAAGTTTCAACTCGCCACCTTAAACTCTCTAGCGCCACCAGCAGCTCGAAGTCACAAATTTTGCTCACGCATGACTCACTAACCGTGCATCGCACACGGACAAGCTACACATCAAACCATGCGGCTCGATCGGACTCGGTGTTCAAGGCCTCTGCATGCTCTTGCAACAAGGCTTTCGCAGATAGCTTTTCGCAGACAGTTGTAATTTATTGTTGAGCGGGGGAATAGGCGTGCGCGATGTTATTCACCGGCACAACGCAAGGGGGCGCAAAGTCGCTAGGAGTAGTTGGTGGGTGTGGTTAGTGGAGTGTTTATCCTCCGGTTATTTATAATGACTAGAACTTTTTATAATGACTAGAACTGGAGTCGTATAGATGTACGTACTTCCTCACTTCCTCAGTCAGCTGCTCTTCATGCTGCTCCATCTTCGCTCGTGTTTTTAAAAATGCCGGTCGTGAAAACAAAACAAACCGGGAAAGTAGGGAAGCGGAAGTGCATGTACAGCGGGTAGAGTGGACCAATCAGAGCCCTCTTGTCTGCGGTGCTGTCTGCGAGGCTTCTGCGGTGGTCACAATTTTTGGGAGGTGCGCACAGAGCGTCTGCGAAGGTGGGGGGGCTACGCAGACACTGTCTGCGACACCGTCTGCGAGGACTGGGTTGTCAGCATAAATTGGCCTTTACATTGTTACAGCATGAGTGCCATCTCCATCTCCAGCGCCGATCCGGGACGGGAATTCCATCTTGCCTGCTTCCCCGTTCAGCAAGCGCTCACCTGAACTCACTTCTTGCTTTTCACCGCTGGATATTTAAATGCCGTTCTCAGAATTTGACTTCGCCAGAACGGCTCGTTCTGCTACTCTAGTCGGTTCTGTCCCTCTTTTGCAGCTCGTGGTTTTGTGCTCTAGTTATTTTTCTGGTTCATATTTTTTTTGCTCTAGCGTTTTTGTCCTTGCCTGTCTCGTGTTTTTGTCAAGTTTTTTCTTTTTACCCAGACTATTCTTTTTTGCCGTTTGTTTACCTTTTTGCCATGCCCTTTTTCCCTGGATTAAATCACCTTATTTTATTGGGTTACTGTCTGTGTTCTGCTTTTGGATTCTTATCTCACCACACCGTCACCTCCCCTAACAATGAGGACACTATGGGGCGGCACGGTGGTGTAGTGGTTAACACTGTTGCCTCACAGTGAGGAGGTTCTGGGTTTGAGCCCCGTGGCCGACAAGGGCTTTTCTGTGTGGAGTTTGCATGTTCTCCCCGTGCCTGTGTGGGTTTCCTCTGGGTGCTCCGGTTTCCCCCACAGTCCAAAGACATGCAGGTTAGGTTAACTGGTGACTCTAAATTGACCGTAGGTGTGAATGTGCGTGTGAATGGTTGGTCTATTGGCCCTTTTCCACTACCCTTTTTCAGCTCACTTCAGCCCGACATGGCTCGGGTTTTGACTACCTTAAAACAGTACGACTCAGCTCGCTTCAGCCCTGCTTAGCCCCCAAAACTCGCACGATTTTGGAGTAGGGCTGAAGCGAGCCAAACCAAGCTGAGTGAGGCTGGGGGCATGAGCAGACACTCCCCTGTGCACTGATTGGTGAGGAGGAGTGTCCTCACACGCCCACACACACCCCGCGAGCACGCTGAGATCTGTAAACCCAGAAGAAGGAGAATTACGAATTACAAGAATTTCTGAAGCCTTATGTGCCTTGTCTCATCTATACGCTCTTGCCAGTATCTGTTGGCGTTGTCGGTGACAACAAGCCACAGAACCAACACCAGCAACACTAACGACTCCATGTCCTCCATGTTTATTGTTTACTATCCGGGCTGTGAGACTACCGCTTAAAAGATCACTGATGTCACTGTTTGCGCCGCTTAACGACATCACGTGACGTCCACCCACTTTCGCTAACTCCACCCAATGTGTCCACCCACTTCCAGCCAGCACGGTTCAGCGCGGTTGTAGTCGAAATGCAACTCCAATAGAGATCTTGCATGTGACGTCACAGCCGATCCAGATTGTGACAGACGCCATTGTGTCGGTCAAACGCCATATTCCGCCTTCTACTTCTACTTCTGGTTCTACTTCTGCTTTTACTTCTACCTTTTCTTCTGAAAAACCCTACTATATACAATTCTACTACAACGGCTGTGGCTACAAGCTCTCCCTACCTGTGTACGGTTTTTGTTTTTAGTGTGTATTTTCGCGTGTTGTTCGTCTGTGCCGGACTTCAATATCCACTACAACCGTATGGACTTACTGGACATTGGTTTCCAGCAGAAAATGACGGTTTGTAGCGATTTCCATCGCATGCACAACATTCCGGACGAGAAAAACAAAAAACATTCCGGACGAGACCAGATTGCGAGACCAGCGGGGTCTCCGTGGATTGTTATCGGAAGCAAAGCGAAGGAGGCGGCGCCGGGAGCCGAAGCAAAAGCGAGGCTGCAGGCAGAGCCGGCCTGTTGACTAAGCTCAGAAAACAGCCACTCAAATCTCCACTGCCAAGCCTCTACCTCTCCAACGCCAGATCCATGGTAAACAACACGGACGATTTGGAATTACCTTATTCTATTCTATAATCGGCTGGTCAGTGCTATACTCAATACTTAAGTGACTTACCCATCCAATGAGGATCATTTTCTTGTTTACAAGATACCACATCTGAGTCGCTGACAAATCCTGAATTTCTGTAAAGAAAACTGTCCAGAGATTTATAAGCAGGCAGTGCTTCACCACTGAACAGCAAGGGAAAGTTGATGAGGTAATCATACACGGGTATTCCGCTGGCAGTTCAAAATCCGGTCGTGAAAACTCCGTCCGGAAAGCCATAAGGGTCACAAATCTGTAGATCGTTTATTTTAGACATATATCTAGTTATCTGTTCATTAGAAAAATGAGCTGTGTAGTCCGTCGGTTGAAATTGATCCATTCTGTACACGAGTGCAGCAGTATTCAGCGGTGTTTTTGACCGACACGATGGCGGTTGTGTACTTTCCGGTCACGTGACTGCAAGATCTCTATTGAGGTATTTCACTCACGTGACCAAGTCATGTGATGCTGCCATTTTGGACGGCACGGCTCGAATCAGTTTGAATGCGAGGCAGGCGACAAACGAAAAACATAAAAGAAAAAGGAGCGAGATGCAGAAAACACCTTCACTATCCAGTGATGTAGGGCATTTACAGGGTGAGCAGAGGGAGAGGTATTTGCAAAAATTGAGGTTAGCAGGCTTAGAGAACGACGTTTACCTGCTTCCACCAGGAATGTTCACTGACGTATGGAAGTACACGAAGCCCTCGTCTTTACCTGACTTCGGCCCACATGATCTGTATACCTATGTCGTTAAAAACCCATCGCCATACACAGGTATTGATCTGAAAGCGTATACGAGTTTGGATGCCTACAAATATTTTGTGTCAGGCTGGGTAACATGCCTACATCAGCGGGTCGTCCCTGGAGCCGGTGGTCGCCATCTAATTACAGCTAAGGTTTGTTCACATTTTCATTTACTTTCGGTCCTCAGGATAAACAAAATGTTATTAAATGTCATTGAAATAACTTCTTAGTCTGTTGAGACATGGCCCGTTATAAATTTGCTGTTACCAGGCAATGACTAAGAACTGTATTATTAGGGTCGGTGTAGTTGTAGCAGTGTATTAGCTAGCTGTTAGCACTAGCTAATGTCAACAACATTGTAGCTGGTATGTTACTGTAGCAATATTTACGTTCAGTCATTTGGATGACTGTTAAAACCTTTCAGTCTCAAGTTTTTCCTTTACTGGATTTACTAGTTTACTGAGCTAGCGTGCTCGGCCAAGCCGGGAGCCATCGCGCGCTCGCCGGCCAAGCCAGGAGCCATCGCGCGCTCGCCGGCCAAGCCGTGAGCCATCGCGCGCTCGCCGGCCAAGCCGGGAGCCATCGCGCGCTCGCCGGCCAAGCCGGGAGCCATCGCGCGCTCGCCGGCCAAGCCGGGAGCCATCGCGCGCTCGCCGGCCAAGCCGGGAGCCATCGCGCGCTCGCCGGCCAAGCCGGGAGCCATCGCGCGCTCGCCGGCCAAGCCGGGAGCCATCGCGCGCTCGCCGGCCAAGCCGGGAGCCATCGCGCGCTCGCCGGCCAAGCCGGGAGCCATCGCGCGCTAGCTCAGTAAACTAGTAAATCCAGTAAAGGAAAAACTTGAGACTGAAAGGTTTTAACAGTCATCCAAATGACTGAACGTAAATATTGCTACAGTAACATACTAGCTACTGTTGTTGACATTAGCTAGCTTGCCGTCCAAAATGGTGGACACCGGGGCGTCATGTGACCCTGTGACGTCAGGTGAAATACCTCAATAGCCCCGCTCAGCTCGACTCAGCCCAACTCAGCACGGCACGGCTCAGCCGCATTTGTAGTGGAAAAGCGGCATATGTGTCAGCCCTGTGATGACCTGGCGACTTGTCCAGGGTGTACTCCGCCTTTCGCCTGTAGTCAGCTGGGATAGGATCCAGCTTGCCTGCGACCCTGTAGGACAGGATAAGCGGCTGCAGATGATGGATGGGCACTGTATATGAGATCCAGCAAAGTGATGCTGTGCTGATTATACTGTGTGTACTGATAATAAATCAGTGAGAAATATCACTTTGGATCTCTTATGTTTAATCACACAATTATTCTTTGCTTATTTTTAAAGCATCATAAAGTATAATTTAAAACATGTAACTTTTTGTGACACTCAACATGTTTATACTTGTTTCATTTCAAACAGCAAAGTATAAATTAAGTTAATGGTCAAGTGTAACTTTTTTAAACATGAACAAGAAGTTAACTTTTATTAATATAATTCTATTAAACAAGGCATGCTTTAAAATATTATTTAAAATCTACATTATATATGACAAGAAACCACTTTATTGCCTGAATAAATATAAATTAAATGGTTAAATTAAGAATTAAACAAATGTGTGAAGGTAATAAACGTATAAAGAAATACATTCACCAGAGGCGTAGCTAGGATTTTTCAAAGGCGGGATCACACACTGACTGGCAGCCTGAGTACATACCTGCAGGTTTGTAAATGAAAATACATTGAATACATTTGAGAAAATAACGTGGTCTTTGCATCATTCTTTCATCTCATGTTGCGAGCTGTTGAGATGTCGGATAATGATTAGGCCAAATCAGCTTTATCTGGCAGTGTATGGATAGCGACTCGACATCTTACCCTCGTCAACTGATGCAGATCTCTCTATTCTTGTTGTCTTACTGCTCATCGGCCAAAATGTTTCTAAGTAAAAGGCGTCGTGGATGACGAATGGCAAAGATGTCAACGATCTTGTCAATGTCGATCGCTCTGCCATAATGTATTCTTCCACATTTTCTTGATGTTGTGTTCTAGAAATGGCACACTAAAGCTTAGCTTTGAAGGCACAAAATGCAACTTTGATGGGAAAAAATATAAATTGCTTACCTCTCTTCACATCGAAATAAGGAGGAAAGTTTCACTCGTTTTGACATAGTGAATTATTAACATGAGGAAATACTCGTAATTCGCAACTAAAAAGACTGCCGCTACACTGGCAGCTTGACCATGCTTTCTAGTGCGATCATGTTGCGCTTGTGCAGAACTGGGTTTTTGCGCTCAAACCACAGGAAGTCCATACAAGGATATAGAAACCCGAATAAGGCTGAGGTGACAATCTAGTTTAAAAAAAAAAAGTTAGAAAAATTACAGTGGCCGCTTTTCTAATATTCTTATGCGGCTATTGAAAAAATGTATGGTCCGACAAAGGGGGGGGGGGGGTCATGGGCACCCCAGGACACCCCCCACCCAGCTACGCGCCTGCACCCAGGAAGAACTGTTTGCAAACCCTAAACAAACATTTACTAAACATTAGAATTAGGTTTGGTTTGCAAACCCAAGCAAATAAACGTTTAGCAAACGTTTCTCTTAGGTTTGCAAACCATTGTACACAAACATTTATTAAACATTTGTTTTAGGTTTGGTTTGCAAACCTGAAATCTACAAACGTTTAGTAAACGTTTCTGTTAGGGTTGGTTTGCAACCCTAAAATATCTCATCTCATCTCATTATCTCTAGCCGCTTTATCCTTCTACAGGGTCGCAGGCAAGCTGGAGCCTATCCCAGCTGACTACGGGCGAAAGGCAGGGTACACCCTGGACAAGTCGCCAGGTCATCACAGGGCTGACACATAGACACAGACAATCATTCACACTCACATTCACACCTACAGTCAATTTAGAGTCACCAGTTAACTTAACCTGCATGTCTTTGGACTGTGGGGGAAACCGGAGCACCCGGAGGAAACCCACGCGGACACGGGGAGAACATGCAAACTCCGCACAGAAAGGCCCTTGCCAGCCCCGGGGCTCGAACCCAGGACCTTCTTGCTGTGAGGCGACAGCGCTAACCACTACACCACCGTGCCGCCCACCCTAAAATATATAAACAGTAAACAAATGTTTGTATTAGGTTTGGTTTGCAAACCTGAAATATATAAACATTTAGTAAACATTTCTGTTAGGTTTGGTTTGCAACCCTAAAATATATAAACAGTAAACAAATGTTTGTATTAGGTTTGGTTTGCAAACCCAAATATACAAACTGTTAGCAAATGGTTGCATTACGGATTGGTTAGCAAACCCCTAAATACAAATGTTCAGCAAACATTTTCATTTGGTTTGGTTTGCAAACACAAAACAAACTGTTAGCAAACGTATCTGTTAGGCTTGGTTTGCAAACCCAAGTGAACAAACATTTATTTAATGCTTTCATGAGGTTTGGTTTGAAACACAATCATGCAAACTCTTAGCAAACATTTATATAGAGATTTTCACTGTATCATGCATGCCCATTTTACTACTGATTTTAGACATTTTAAAATAAATGCTCATTTTAGGCTATATAGTTTAAAGGTTTTGAAAGTGTCTGTTTACATGTATACAGTGGTGCTTGAAAGTTTGTGAACCCTTTAGAATTTTCTATATTTCTGCATAAATATGACCTAAAACATCATCAGATTTTCACACAAGTCCTAAAATTAGATAAAGAGAACCCAGTTAAACAAATGAGACAAAAATATTGTACTTGGTCACTTATTTACTGAGGAAAATGAGCCAATATTACATATCTGTGAGTGGCAAAAGTATGTGAACTTCTAGGATTAGCAGTTAATTTGAAGGTGAAATTAGAGTCAGGTGTTTTCAATCAATGGGATGACAATCAGGTGTGAGTGGGCACCCTGTTTTATTTAAAGAACAGGGATCTATCAAAGTCTGATCTGCACAACACATGTTTGTGGAAGTGTATCATGGCATGAACGAAGAAGATTTCTGAGGACCTCAGAAAAAGCGTTGTTGATGCTCATCAGGCTGGAAAAGGTTACAAAACCATCTCTAAAGAGTTTGGACTCCACCAATCCACAGTCAGACAGATTGTGTACAAATGGAGGAAATTCAAGACCATTGCTACCCTCCCCAGGAGTGGTTGACCAACAAAGATCACTCCAAGAGCAAGGCGTGTAATAGTCGGTGAGGTCACAAAGGACTTCAGGGTAACTTCTAAGCAACTGAAGGCCTCTCTCACATTGGCTAATGTTAATGTCCATGAGTCCACCATCAGGAGAACACTGAACAACAATGGTGTGCATGGCAGGGTTGCAAGGAGAAAGCCACTGCTCTCCAAAAGAACATTGCTGCTCGTCTGCAGTTTGCTAAAGATCACGTGGACAAGCCAGAAGGCTACGGGAAAAATGTTTTGTGGACGGTTGAGACCAGAATAGAACTTTTTGATTTAAATGAGAAGCATTATGTTTGGAGAAAGGAAAACAATGCATTCCAGCATAAGAACCTGATCCCATCTGTGAAACATGGTAGTGGTAGTATCATGGTTTGGGCCTGTTTTGCTGCATCTGAGCCAGGACGGCTTGCCATCATTGATGGAACAATGAATTCTGAATTATACCAGCGAATTCTAAAGGAAAATGTCAGGACATCTGTCCATGAACTGAATCTCAAGAGAAGGTGGGTCATGCAGCAAGACAACAACCCTAAGCACACAAGTCGTTCTACCAAAGAATGGTTAAAGAAGAATAAAGTTAATGTTTTGGAATGGCCAAGTCAAAGTCCTGACCTTAATCCAATCGAAATGTTGTGGAAGGACCTGAAGCGAGCAGTTCATGTGAGGAAACCCACCAACATCCCAGAGTTGAAGCTGTTCTGTACGGAGGAATGGGCTAAAATTCCTCCAAGCCGGTGTGCAGCACTGATCAACAGTTACAGGAAACGTTTAGTTGCAGTTATTGCTGCACAAGGGGGTCACACCAGATACTGAAACCAAAGGTTCACATACTTTTGCCACTCACAGGTATGTAATATTGGATCATTTTCCTCAATAAATAAGTGACCAAGTATAATATTTTTGTCTCATTTGTTTAATTGGGTTCTCTTTATCTACTTTCAGGACTTGTGTGAAAATCTGATGATGTTTTAGGTCATATTTATGCAGAAATATAGAAAATTCTGAAGGGTTCACAAACTTTCAAGCACCACTGTAGATCCAGAGGGTTCCTGATGCTTCTATAAATTTGATAAATGGAAATGAGTATTTCTTATTAACAAATCACCATAACTAGCCTATGGTCATATCTAAAATCAACAAATCGGAATGGGCATGGAATCTTAATAGGCTGATGAAGTGATACAATTAGGCCTACTTGCCCTTTTGTATTTTGCATTTGTAGACTGTATTCGCCCCTTTGCTACCACTTGTCTTGAACACTACAGGTGCAGTATGTCTATTGTAAACACTATATTTTCAATTTTGCTATATCTGTACAGGGTGCTGCCTACCCGATACACAATTAAGTTATATAATTATGTCCGTGCACTGTTAATCCCGGCCGTTAATCCTGTTAATATTTAGGCCTGTAACACCCAGCTAAAACATTCCTCAACTAGGCCTATATCACATATAGCCTACCTGTAGCCTGAGGCTATAAACCTCATATGATTAAGCCTATCGCTATAGACCAGGGGTGGGCAATTATTTTTTCCATGGGGCCACATGAGAAACAGAATTTTGTGGAAGGCTGGACCAAAAGGCTGAACTAAATTCTGCATAATATTAATTGTATTTCTTTATATAAAGCAGTAAATAACATTGCTTTTACAAGCTGCTAAGACTGGTAAGAGTATGGAAAAAACGAGGTTGCCTTACAAAAAATGTCATTTATTCAATCAAATTTCCCAAAACAATGGTTAACAAAATGTGAATGTTTGTACCTTTTTTTTTTCAGTCACATTCACCCCAAAATACAATAAAGACATCACAATATTGTCTTTCTACTCCAAATATCAAGCAAGATACATCATATTATAATAATGATGCCCACATTTGTAGTCTAATCACCTCAATTCGTGTTTTTCACCGGAGATCGGCTCCGGCGCCTGCTGGTGACGTCACACTATGTGATTGGCTGGACCGTTTGAAGGATGACGTACAAGTTTGTGGTTGGTCTGGACAAATTACGGAGGTAGTTATCACGGGATTAGGTTTCGTGGGATTTCATGTCATGTTCATATCGCGTGCATTGCGTTTTTGTTGAACACAACTTCAAAATAAAAGCAATGCACATTCAGTCCATGCATGAGGTAAAATTAGAAAATACGTTTATTTTGTAATTTCTAATTAACCTTATGCAGGCCAGTCAGAATGAACTGTAGAGATAATATATAGGCCTAGCAGCCTGCCTATATACCTGCATATTTGCTACTGCATTTAGATCTATATTCTCTCATATGTGGATCAAACCATAGAATTCAGAAAATTATTAATTTCTGACCAAACCCAGCCGCCTTCTAATGTAGTGGCAGAAGTGTGCGTATATGTACAGGGTGACCCAAAAAAACCAGAACCCAGTAGCATTTAATAACATTGTTATGGGCTCTGTTTTTTTTTGGGTCACCCTGTATATAGGCATATGGTCCAGGCACATAGCCAAGAGGGTGCCCTCGCCCACCCACCAATAGCAAATCCTGGCTATGTGCCCGACATAGGCCTAATAAGTATAAAACATTGTATTCAGTATATGGGCCTACTAATAAGTACCGTATATAATATAGGCCCTATACGTGTGTGTGTGTGTATATATATATATATATATATATATATATATATATATATATATATATATATATATATATATAAAATGTAGACTATAATAATTTATTATATATGTCGTCTGCTTCAAAGTAGGCCCTATATACATGTCAGCTACACAAAAAATGCTTAAAACACATTTAGAAGCTCATAAAGTAAAATTCGAAAATTTAATTATATAAAACTTGAATACTGACATAATGAGTCTGGGTGATTTGTCATTGATAATCATGTTGAAGGTATCAAAAGTTTCTAGCTAAGCTTGGTTTGAATCCCAGTGACTTTCAGATATGCCCAAGTAACAATAAATTTTAATTATTTGCCATTTCATGAATATTCCTCCAGTGAGGATCAACTTTTGTAGGCCTGTGTTTCCTATTAGTAGATTTAATGTTCCCACCCTAGGTACACTGGCTCTCGATACATTAGGGTTTAACCTCGCCCCATCCACCACCCACCCACCTACCTTATAATTTTCAGCCTACATAGGCCTACACGGATATGGCCTATATATAGGGCCTAAGGCACAGCACAGGGCTGGTGTCCCCCCCTTGCACGGGTCCCCATAGACCATTACGGCTATTTACAGAAACCGGTATTCAAATTAATAAAGCTGTAACCTATTCTGAATTGTGTTTATAGAGGCCTAGATCTATATTGGCTCCTTTTCAACAAGTTCAAGTCAACTTTTCATGTTACAAGATTTATAATAAACATAGGCATAGGCCTAAGACTATTTATAGATCTTGATCAGTCAATAGAGGTAGGCCTAGATAGATCTATCTAGGGCCATTGTATAGATTAGTTGTAGACATATAGGCCTAAGCCCTATACAACCCATGTAGGCTATCACTTCTGCCAGGGGCATCGGGTACAAACATCAATCTATATAGACATAGTTTGTGGGTACAACTTGCATTTCTCCCTGTGTTAGAGGCCCCCTATCTTTCCCAAGAGTTTCTGTCAGTGGAAATTTTAATAAAGTTAATTTATTCAGCATCCTGTTTGTCAGCAGGTCTAACGTTAGCGTGGATTTTGTGGTATTTTCCATTAATTTTGCAGGCAAAGCAATTAGGCCTAAAGGGTGGACCAGGGGGTCCATAGTTAGGGGGGCATGGAAGAATTTTTGTCATATGGATTTTTGTTTTTCATACCCAAATCCAGCGTGAATGCATGTGTAGGGCCTAGGCCTATATTGTGCAAGCCTAGCAAGTGAAAAAATGTTCTGAATTCTTTGTAGGCTTATTGGACCCCTTGGGGTTTTTAAATTTGTTTTTACTTGCTGCTCCTGAATTAGGCCAAGTCTATAAGTCTGTAGATCTATTCTTTTCCCTCTCGCTGAGCAATGATTAAAAAAAAAAAAAAACATTTATTAGGCTAATTTTATTTTATTAACGTTAGGTCTTATTATTATTATTATTATTATTATTTTTTTTTTTTTTTTTTTTGGGGGGGGGGGGGGGCTGCTAAGCCAATTCTTTTCCACTTCTCTGCTGCCTGGTGGATTTTATTTCCTAATATGTTCCCCCCTCCAACTATTAAATAGTCCACCCCTAAGATCCACAGGCGTGCTTGGTTTCAGTGGTATTTTCCATCAAACTGGCGGTAAAATAATACGGGTCATCACGTGTCATCCCAAGCGCGCATGCGTATGTAGTTCTAAAGGACAGCAAGTCTGGACAGCAAGTTTGCATCAGAGAAGCATTAAAAAGCGAAAAACAGTTTAGAGCTCCCATTAAACAAATATATTATCACTATTAAATCACTGAAGCTATTTTTTGTGGATTTACTGAAGTGAACTCGGAAGTTTAAGTCTTCCAAAAACACCGGCTTCAAAACACATCAGGCCTAAACAACTTGGAGGTAAGTTAAAATTGTTTTAAATACATTTTGTCAAATCAGTCACTGTTAGGCTACGTTATTAGTCTTTCTGAGGCTTTAGAGTGTTCAGTCATACGGAAGCGTATTGCCAGGGGCGTATCAAGCTTTCCAAAAGTGGGGGTGTTCTGGAATGGGGAAGCCATATCATTAGAAATCGGTTTATGGCTATATACACGTCCGGCGTGTACACTGCGATGTACTGTCTATTCTGTCCTAGTGATGTGTCCCAACAATGCACAGACAGATAGTGAACGGTTGAATGAGAGACGGAGCACAGTTGATGCTATTAGTGTCAGAAGCTTTACTGTAGAACTCATCCAAATTCCATAAAACTAAAGAAAATACAAATAAACGTATCACAAAGGTGTTCCATGTGTAAAGCATACATTCAAGTTGCTAGCGAGCTAGCATAACACAACTCGTTTAACTAGTGATGTTGATTCCAGACAAATGCACAGTTAACCTTCTTTAAAAGTATTTCTCTTTCAGTTTGTTAATAGTATCAACGGAAATGCACATCTTAAGTGTAGACTTTCAAACAGACAACGAAACAACTTACGGGCATATCTACTCCAAGGATTCAGCGAACGCACAGCACAGCATACATACTGTCTAACTTGGAAACATTACATCCGGTCAGTGACGGTGAACTAAACCCACATTGCAACACTATTATGGCCAGTAGATGGCACTCACGCACCACAAATTGCATCCAAGGCTTCTGCCCAGAGAGCAGCTAAGGAAACAGACTAAACTCGAAACAGACGAATTCAAATCACAAAAATTAAATCAAAGTCACAACACTCCCCGCCTGGTATGATTTCTATTATACCACTATTTGTTTCATTACAGTCGGCAGTTATTTTTATCAGTTATTCTCTTTGGGGAAAAGTACAACAACTTCACTAATGGGCCTAAGATACTCTTTCGCAGTCCCATGTTTGGAGGTCTTTACCATGACTTTGCGGACTCTGTTGTCACTGCTTAGAATGGCCTTTGTAATAAGTCCAACTGGCCATTCACTGCGTTTCATCTGACAGTCTTTAAGCAGTACAACATCCCCTTCTTGAAGGTTAGCTCTGTTTTCAGTCCATTTTTTCCTAGGCTGGAGAGTCTGCAAGTATTCCTGCTTCCACTTTTTCCAGAAAGCGTCTGCCAGACTCTGAACCTGCCGCCACTGACTTTTGTGCAGATGGTCGATTTTGAAGTCCCCTGGAGGAGCGGGTGCGACGCTTGCTTTCTGAGTCAGTAACATTGCAGGTGAAAGAACTTAAGGCATTTCTGCATCTGTCGAGATGGGGGTCAACGGTCAGGAGTTCATGATTGCCATGACTTCAGCCATTAAAGTGGTCAGCACTTCATGCGTGAGTCTTGTAGAACTGTTTGTCAACAGGAGTCCATCGAGGATGCGCCTTGCGACTCCAATCATTCTCTCCCACGCTCCTCCCATGTGGGATGAGTGTGGTGCATTGAATGACCAGGTGCAGCCTCGATCGTGTAGAAAGTTTCTGATCTCCGGATCCTCTGTGTTGATTTGCAGCTTCCTGCAGGCGCTGATAAAATTCGTGCCTCTGTCAGACCTCAGATGTTGAACTGGTCCTCTGATGGCCAGGAAGCGTCGGAGGGCATTGATAAAGCTTGAAGTTGACATTGACTCGATCACCTCCAGGTGAACAGCTCTGGAAGTTAAGCAGCTGAAGAGAACAGCCCATCTTTTATTCTCAGCACTACCTCCTCTCGTCCGACGCATCACTACACTCCATGGGCCAAAGATGTCGAGACCTGTGTGTGTGAATGGAGGATCCACAGACACTCTATCCGCTGGCAGGTCTGACATTTTCTGGTTTTTCAGCTTTCCCCTCAGTCTTCTACACGTGACACATTTATGGATGACACTAGAGATGAGCCCTCTGCCTCCAACAATCCACAGGCCTGCTGCGCGTATTGCCCCTGCAGTGAGATGGCGTCCTTGATGAGCCACTTGGCCGTGGTAATGTTCCACAATCAGTTTTGCTAGGTGATGTTTGGGTGGTATGACCAAAGGGTGCTTCTCTTGGTCGGGGAGGCCTGCCATGTGTACTCGGCCACCCACTCTCAACAGTCCCTCGCTGTCGATGAAGGGGTCTAGTCTCTTGAGTGAGCTGTGGCACGACACCTTCCCTTCTCGTGTCAGGCCCTTAAACTCTTCCATATAAGCATCCTGCTGCGCTGCTTTAATGATCATACACTTTGCTTGTGAAAGTTCTGAGGTGTAAGGTTTTGTGCAGCGGTGCCATTTACTACAGGTGTCTGTGCATGTGGCCTGAGAGAATGACCTTGCAATGTGAATTGGTGTTGTGACAGCTCTCACGAGTGAATTCCAGCTTGAAAAGCGCTGAAATCTGTGTGTGCCTAGAGACTGAGCTGCGACCTTTGTTGCAAGTGTGGTGACCTGAGGCCTGATCTCAACATCCAGATCTGGGTTTACAAGCTGGAAACACTCTGTGTCGTCTTCCACGACATCTGGCTGTTGAAGGAAGGTAGGCCCAGAAAACCAGTTGGTGAGGTGCAACTGAGCTGGTGGCATAGGTTGAGTGGCATGGTCGGCTGGGTTTTGGTCAGTTCGTACATAATGCCACTGGTCTGGGGAGGTGGATTTCCGAATGCATGTGACCCTGTTGGCCACATACATGTGAAGCCTCCTTGTCGTGTTGTGGATGTAGCCAAGTACCACGTGGCTGTCTGTGTAAAACCAGACATGCAGGTCAGCATCCATTTCTTCTTTTATGAGCTCCATGAGCTCGACAGCAAGCACCGAGGCACACAACTCCAAGCGCGGGACAGTGTGAGCAGGAAATGGAGCTAGCTTAGATTTGCTCATCACAAACCCCACATGATGCTGTCCTTCTAAATCTTTGATCCGCAGATAGGCCACAGCAGCAATGGCCAGAACGGACGCATCTGAAAAGACACACAGCTCTCTGCTAACAGCTTGAGAGAACGACGCTGGAACATATGGTCTTGGAATGTGTAGGTGTTCGAGGTCTACAAGAGACGTGGTCCATGCTTCCCACTGAGCCTTTTTGTCTGCTGGGAGAGGCTCATCCCAGTCCTGTTGCACGCATGAGAGTTCTCTCACGAGCCTTGCCTTGCATGGTGACCGGGGAGACGAACCCCAAGGGGTCGTACAGGCTGTTGACCGTTGAGAGTGTCCCTCTCTGTGTGAATGGTTTTACCTCTCTTGACACTCTGAATGTGAAGCAGTCTATTTTCAGATTCCAGCTCACACCAAGACTGCGCTGGAGAGGCAGCGGGTCTGCACTCAGATCTAAGTCCTTGAGCTCCTTTGCTCGTTCCTCTGACGGAAAGGCTTCCATGACTGTAGCACTGTTGGAGGCAACTTTATGAAGTTTCAGGTTTGCGGCTGCCAACATCTTTTGCGTTCTTTTCAGCAGGTCAATCGCTGTCTTTTCACTGGGAACAGAAGTTATCCCATCGTTGACATAGAAATTGCGTAGCAGAAACTCTTTGGCATCTGTGCCATATTCTGCTTCACCCAGTTCTGCTTTGCGCTGTAGGCCATATATGGCCACAGCTGGTGATGGACTGTTTCCAAAGACATGCACAGTCATTCTGTACTCGATGATTTCTTCTCCGGGGCAGTTTTCTTTGTGCCACAAGAAGCGAAGATAATTGCGGTGGTCTTGTTTCACCTTGAAGCTGTAAAACATTTGCTCGATGTCTGCAGTAATGGCTGTTTTCTCTCTTCGGAAGCGCATCAGCACACCTATTAAGGTATTGTTGAGGTCGGGCCCTCGTAGCAGAACGTCATTGAGTGATGTGTTATGATACTGCGCACTCGAGTCAAACACCACTCTAATTTTGTCTGGCTTTTTGGGGTGGTAAACGCCAAATATTGGCAAATACCAGCACTCTTCACCTGGCTGCACAGGTGGAGCAAGTTCCGCTTGGCGGTTTTCAATGACCTTTTGCATGAAGTCAAAGAAATGTTCCTTCATACCTGGTTTCCTCGAGAGTGCGTTGCAGTGAAGACAGCCTCTGCATTGCTTGTTCCCTGTTGTTCGGAAGCTGATGTCTAGGTGAACGAAATGGCAGTGGCGCCACCCAGTAGTTGTCTTCATCAAGGTACACTTCTTTGTTCATCATGTCTATGAAGCTGTTGTCTTCGATTGAGAGTGCAGTTTTTTCATCGTCAGCGTGTCTCGAGAAAACATCTCCAAGGCGACTTGGAACTGAACTGAGGCTGGAGTAGCGTGGCACATCAGGCACATACTGGAAGGGGCGAGAAGTTATCTGCTCCTTGACTTGAACATTCTTGGTGCAGGGCGTGAAGAATGAGGTTCTGCCGTTATTGAGTATGTTTGTCTTGTAGACCTTGACTTTGCTTGGTTGATGGGTTCTATTGAGGCAGATCTCTCCAACGAGGACCCAGCCCAAATCTAAGTGTTGTGCATATGGAGTGTTGTGAGGCCCATTGTGCTGTTCACGTACCTTATGCACGCACAAGACATCTCTCCCCAGGAGTAAAAGGATCTGAGCATTGGGATCTGGAGGTGGGATTTTGCCAGCCACCGGGGCAAGGTGGGGGAAGTGTTGAGTTATCTCTGGTGTTGGAATTTCTGCTTTGTCATCAGGAATGGTGTTACATTCTATAAGGACAGGAAGTGCTACTGTAGATTTCCCATCAAGTGACTCCACTATGAAGTTGCTCGCCTTCCTCCCTGCCATCTCAACCGTGCCTGCACACGTCTTCAGAGTGTAGGGAGAGGAGTTATCTTCAATGCCGAACAGATCGAAGAACTGTGACTTAGCCAACGACCGATTACTCTGGTCATCTAGTACTGCATAGACACACTGCATTTGTTCACGCTGGTTGGAGGGGTACACTCTTACTAGACATATCTTCGAGCATGACCTGGGTTGGAGAGAGTTAGTGCATATCTCTGTGCATTTAGAGCTCACGCTCGGAGGATCACCTGTCTGCTCTGACTCACATTTGGTCTCTTCAGTGGACCAAGGGGCGGGCCCAGGGTGTAAAGCAGTCACATGCTTCTCGCTGTCACATTCTTTGCATTTCACAGATAACTTGCAGTCCTTAGCAATACGTTTGGTAGAAGCACAGCATCTGTAACAGATGGAGTTTTCTTTCAGATAGGCTTTCCGGTCGTCCAGGTGCTTGCTTCGAAAAGCTCGACACTTAGTGAGGGGGTGGGGTTTGTCATGGATAGGGCAGTGTTTGTCTGGCTCATCTGACTTCTTCTCAGGCTGGCTGGACATAGGCTGAGGCAGTGGCCGACACTTCAGTTTTCTTGACGAAGACAGATGGCTTGTTTGACTTAATGGTTCTGTCCGGCTTCATGCTGCTTGCACAGCTGGATGAGGAGAAAACAAAACTTGGGTCGTTTCTAGTTTTTGCTTGGCCGCATATAAACTGCACAAAAAAGCTAAATGGTGGGAAGGCTACTTTAAACTGTTCTTTATATCTGGAGCCTTGTGTCATCTATTTTTCCTGAAGGCCGTATGGGAGTTTTTCAACTATAGGGTTAACACCCCGTGCAGTGTCGAGGTATGCGAGCCCGGGTGTGAGGCCACTCCACTTAGCAGACTCTAGCTCCTGCAGCAGGTCTCCCAGTTCTCTGAGTTGTCAAGGGTCTTTGTTTGTAATGCGAGGGAAATTTTCAAGTCTTTTCAGCAAAGCATGCTCGATGACTTCAGGGCTCCCATAGCAGTCCTCTAGGCGCTGCCATACTAGCTGGACTGCTTTCTCTGGACATGTTACATAGACTGACCTGATTCGTTTGGCATGCATGGAGGACTCTGGCCCGAGCCATTTGACGAGTAGGTTGAGCTCTTCTCTGCGCGTCAGGCTTAGGTCGTGCGTTATGCTCTGAAATGAGGTTTTCCATGCCCAATAATTCTCCGGGCGGTCATCAAATTGGGTCAGTCCTGAACTCACCATCTCCCTTCTTATCAAGTAGGTGGCGAAGTCGGGAAGCTGAGGCGGTACATCTGTGTAGCCCTCAGATGTTCCATGTGAAGGAGGGTTGGGGGTGTACTGTGGTCCGAGGTTGTTCTGTTGGCTCGCATAACTGACTGGAGTTTGCCGAAGGAGGTTGCTGGCATGAGGCTGAGCTTGAGGAGAGTGCTGAGTGGCAGTTGGAGGAGGAGGAAGTGTCTGTGATTGAGGAAAAGGCTGCTGAGCGTATTGCACTGGAATGTTCTGTACATACTCCCTAGTGCGCTGGACTCTTTCTTCTCCAAAATCAAGGCGCTGTTCATCCTCCATGTCAGCCACTGCTTCATAGACCTCCGCTTCTCTGGATGCCGCTGTCGCTTCCTTCTCTAGCTGCAACACATGAAGGTCGGCTTCCACCTCTGCTTTGCGGCGCATTGCTTCAGCCAATGTTTTTTGTTGCTGCTCCTCAATGAGAGCTTTCTTGCGTAACATTGTGGCTTCTCTCTCTGCATATGCGATTTTCACCTTATACGCCTCTGCCTTCACTCTTGTTTTGGTTGCTGCACTGCTAGCTGTTGATGCACTGGATCTTACTGATGAGGCTCTAGACTTCGCCTCTAAAGTTTGCAGTTTGTTCTTGTCTTCCTGAGACATGTTGGGTCTTCACACTGTAAAAAATTTTACGGGCGGGTGTTGATTGAACATAGATTTTACATATCATTTGACTCAGAAATGTCATTTTCACTTACAACCAACTAAACCAGGTCGGCCTAATACACTTTCTCTCATTGTGATATCATGTTGAGCTATCAAGAATTTTAACATCCAAATATCAAAGATATCCTTGTTGATAGAACTAGCTGCAACCTGTTGCAACGCTGCATGTTGGTATCCTTGTTGGTAGAACCAATGACACATATATACATGTGCTGTATGGGGTTTCCTTACCTCTGCGCAGGGGCAAATCACATCAAGGATCACATCATTTCTTGAATGATTAAGGCTTTTAAAAGTATAGTGTCTGTAATCCAGGTATTAACACCGACACTCAGGTGTAAAGGTTAACTTGATTTAAAGCTCAGGTAAAGGTTAACAAAGGTTTTTAGTTCTTTATCGTAAAATTGAAATGTGAGATTGACACATAGCAGTCACAGTTGGTTTATTTTGTCAAGTGCAAGTAGCTGATGCAGCCTGAGCACTTGTTTCTGTGATGCAGCCTGAGCATTTTTTTTTTATTGTGATGTAGAATTTCAGTTTATTCCAGATCACTTTAAAGGCCTTAATCATTCAACAAATGTTTGCAAAATTTCAAATCATAGTGTGTAGTCCATATATTAACACTGACGCTCAGCTGTGAAGGTTAACTTGATTTGAATACTCAGGTAAAGGTTTAAGTTTTTTTTTTTTAGTTTTTTGTCGTAAAATTGAATTTTGAAATTGACACATCAGTCACAGTTAGTTTATTTTGTCAAGTGCAAGTAGCTGATGGAGCCTGAGCACTTGTTTGTGATGCAGCCTGAGTCCCTTTTTTATTGTGGTATAAATGTCAGTTTACTCCAGAACACTTGTGAAAGACTCATTCAACAAATGTGTTCAAAATTTCAAATTATAGTCTGTAATCCAACTTGACTTTAATGTTCAGGTAAATTTCAACAAAGGTCTTTAGTTCTTCTTTCTAAAATTGAAATGTGAGATTGACATGTAGCAATCTGTCTGGAAGTGGATCACTTTTTTTCCTGCACATTGCAGAATTCTTTTTCATTTGCAAGAGACACAGTCTTACAAATAAAAAGTGTTTTCCTTTGACAATTATTTGTAAGTGTCTTTTTTGCACCAGTGATTTATTGTATGTTTTAAGGTACAGGTAACTTGAAAAAAACATCATATGAAATGTAGAAATACATGTTGTTATAGCAAACATTTATTTGTTATTATAAGAAGAGTAACCTAATTTGGGTAACAGCAAAAATACGTTGGTTGAAATCAAATGTAAACTCAAATTTTCTAGGCAACATGATGCAAGAGAACTTTGAGTTGAGATGGTCAACAACAAATAGTACGTTGGTTGAACTCAAATTTCAACTCAGAAATCCTTGTTGACTTAACAAGGATCTTTGTTGACTTAAGAAGGATTTTCGTGTTTAAATTTGAGTTCAACCAACTTACCTTTTGTTGCTGACCATCTCAACACAAAATTCTCTTGCATCATGTTGCCTAGAAAATTTAAGTTGAGATGGTCACTTTTTTTTTTTTTACAGTGCAGATGGCGACGCTGCTGTGCTGTTGCTTTTCCCGCCGAGTGGATGCCCTTTTACTATTCTGTCCTAGTGATGTGTCCCAACAATGCACAGACAGATAGTGAACGGTTGAATGAGAGACGGAGCACAGTTGATGCTGTCAGTGTCAGAAGCTTTACTGTAGAACTCATCCAAATTCCGTAAAACTAAAGAAAATACAAATAAATGTATCACAAAGGTGTTCCATGTGTAAAGCATACATTCAAGTTGCTAGCGAGCTAGCATAACACAACTCGTTTAACTAGTGATGTTGATTCCAGACAAATGCACAGTTAACCTTTTCTTTAAAAGTATTTCTCTTTCAGTTTGTTAATATTATCAACGGAAATGCACATCTTAAGTGTAGACTTTCAAACAGACAACGAAACAACTTACGGGCATATCTACTCCAAGGATTCAGCGAACGCACAGCACAGCATACATACTGTCTAAGTGCCCTGTCACACTACGACGTTCTCACCAGCGTTCGAGTAACGTGTTGCGAAACGCAGAGGAACGTCGAGAACGTTAGAAAAAAGTTACAAGAAAGTTAGACGAGCGTCGGCAAACGTTG